>NW_023412579.1:0-88148 GCF_903995425.1 Onychomys torridus
AAACGAGAGATATTTTCCCTTGACCACACAAGGCAGGTCTGAGGCACTCTTTATTGAAGGCAATGTCTAAATCTCTATATGTAAGAGAGGAGAAGGACCTTGACACTTTGGACAGAAATAGAAGGATGATTATGCCCTTCATTAAAGAAGCAGCTTGGCAGACTACATGGGAATAAGGGGAAATGTAGATGCACCCTGCCCATAAGTGGAATTTCTGAGACCTTTTGTGCAAAGGTGAAGGTGTATTGTTATTTTTCAAAGGGGTAAAATCTCTGGCTATGTCCAATTAAATAGGAAAGAGTGTTTCCCATTGGGCATAAAGTAAATACCTTGTGGAGCAGATGAAAGTCAGAAACTGCATGGTCAGCTTCCAAATATTCAGTATTTAGAATATCCATATCTTTTGTGGGCTGTGTGGAAGGCCAGGAAGCAATCATTGAATTTTTTTCCAGCAGTTATGATGGTTATCCCCAGTCTAAGAAGCCTTTGGCCAGATGAGATAAGCCCAAGGCCGGTTTGTTCAGAGCAGTCATGTCTTAGATTCTACATAGCAGGGAGAAAGTTGAATGCAATTCTAGACACTTGGGAACATAGCAGGCAAACATAATCAACAGAACAAGATGTGTGGACCTCTTACAAGAGCTGGTGGTTCTGAATCCCCCTCGGGAAAAAAGGACATTTTCAGGGCAACTTGAGAATTGAGAAAAAATTTCTTTTCCCCCTAGACAGTGGGGTGTCTGTGGATCCCATAGGCAGAGGGAGATGATATGAATTCCCTGTATGAAAGAAAGACATTTTGAGACCTCTTGGCCAGAGGATGGGAATTTGAGGGCTCAGAAACCAAAGGACTAGTTCTGATGTCCCTTTCTGGTGAGGTGTTAGAGGTGAGACATATTTAAATAGAAGTGGAAGGTCTGAGCCTTCTCAAGGGAATGACTGAATCCTTGGTCAGAAAGAGCAAATTTTGAGGGCCCTTTTTCCTGGAAGTGGAAAACCTTTGGGCCTTAGGCAGGTAGAGATGATCTCTGGCCCCCTTAGTCATGCAGGTTAGATATTAGGTCCTCTTCATTATAGAGTGTGCATTTGGTGTCTAATGGGCAAAAATTGATGGTGCTTAGGAGCTGAAGACTAAAGCAGATGTAGGGAGAGTAGCAAAGTCACCAACCATGTAGGGAGAAGGGAGTATCCCAGCCTACCTTTTGCAGTGGAGGAAGGAATCTATCACAGTTTAGAAGATTCACATCTTCAGGCACATTTTGGCAGGCCTGGCAGCAATCTGAGCATTCTTCATCAGTCATGATTGGGAATCTCAGGCTCTAAGTCCTCTTATCATCAGATACATTGGTGTGTACATGAATGATCCTGAAGGATGCAATGTCTTCACTTTAGTGACTAGAATGAAGGACAGATGACCTAAGTTTCAGGCTCTGTCAACTCAAAGCAGAGTAAAGTGAAGTCCCTTGGGTCACATACACATTTTTCTAGTGGCCATGGTTAGAGGGATATTATCAGAGGGCCTCCATTAGAGGGATACTTTGTAGGTCCACATGTAAAAGTGGGATACTCTGAGGACCCTTTGACCCTGGCCCCTATGGGTAAATGGAAATCTTGAGATTGTTATACTAAAAGACAGTCATTCTTTTTTCTTTTTTTAAATTTTTTTTCTTTATTATTATGTGTCTTAAATTTTATACATCAGCCATGGGTTCCCCTGTCCTCCCCACTCCCGTACCCACCCCCACCTTCCCCCCAGGCACTCCCCCCCATTCCCATGTCCTTCAGGATCAAGGCACCACTGGGGATTCATTTAAACCTGGTGGATTCAGTACAGGCAGGTCCTGTCACCTCTTTCCAGACTGAGCAAAGTGTCCCTGTGTAAGCCCAAGATTTCAAATAGCCAGCTCATGCACTAATGACAGATCCTGGTCCCACAGACTGGGTGCCTCCCAAACAGATCAAGCTATTCAATTGTCTCACTTATCCAGAGGGCCTTATCCAGCTGAGGGCTCCACAGCCTTTGGTTCGTAATTTGTGTGCTTCCATTCATTTGGATATTTGTCCCTGTGCTTTTTTGCACTCTTGGATTCAACAATTCACGCTCTTGCAGACCCTCCGCTTTCTCAACAGTTGGACACCTGGAGCTCCACCTGGGGACTGGCTGAGGATCTCTGTGTCCACTTCCATCAGTTATTGGATGGCAGTTCCAAGACGACTGTTAGGGTATTTAATCATCTGATCAGCAGACTAAGTCAGATCAGGCATTCTCTTGACCATTGCCAGCAGACTACAGAGGATGCATCACTGTGGATTTGTGGGGACCTCTCCAGCACTCTGGCTAGTGCTGTTCTCATGTGGTCTTCCTTTATCATTGTCTGCTATTCCTCATTCTCCCTTTCTGTTCTTGATCCAGCTGGGATCTCCTGCTCCCCTAAGCTTTCTTTCCCTCAAATCTTGCCCTTCATTTCTCCTACTCTTGTCCAGGTTGTTCATGTAGATCTCATCCATTTCTCTGTCATTGGGTGATCCTTGGGTCTTTCCTAGGGTCTGGTTTTCTAGGTAGCCTCCCTGGAGTTGTGTAGCAGTCTAGTCATCTTTGTTTTACATCTAGTATCCTCCTATGAGTGAGTACATATCGTGTTTGTCCTTCTCAGTCTGGATTACCTTACTCAGGATGATTTTTTCTAGATCCATCCATTTGCCTGCAAACCTCATGATATCATTGTTTTTCTCTGCTGAATAGTACTCCATTGTGTATATGTACCATATTTTCTTTATACATTCTTCAGTTGAAGGGCATCTAGGTTGTTTCCAGGTTCTGGCTATTACAAACAAAGCTGATACGAACATAGCTGAGCAAATGCCCTTGTGGTACGATTGAGTATTCCTTGGGTATATGCCCAAGAGTTTTATAGCTGGGTCTTGGAGAAGATGGATTCCCAATTTTCTAAGGAAGCACCATATTGATTTCCAAAGTGGCTGTACAAGCTTGCATTCCCATCATTAGTGGAGGAAAGTTCCCCTTGTTCCACATCCTCTCCATCATAAGCTGTCTTCAATATTTTTGTTCTTAGCCATCCTGACAGGTGTATGGTGGTATCTCAGAGTTATTTTGATTTGCATTTCCTTTATAATTAGGGATGTTGAGCAATTCCTTAAATGTCTTTCAGCTATTTGAATTTCCTCTGTAGAGAATTCTCTGTTTATTTCTATAGCCCATTTCTGCTGTGGATATCGCTCTGTGTAAATAAAATTCTGATTGGCCAGTGGCCAGGCAGGAAGTATAGGCAGGACAAGAGAGAAGAGAATTCTGGGAGGTGGAAGGCTGGGGCAGGGAGACACCACCAGCTGCCACCATGAGAAGAAAGAGATAAGGTACTGGTAAGCCACAAGCCACGTGGCAAAGTATAGACTAACAGAAATGGGTTAATTTAAGATAGAAGAAGTAGATAACAAGAAGCCTGCCACGGTCATACAGTTTATAAGCAATATAAGTTTCTGTGTGTTTACTTGGTTGGGTCTGAGCATCTGTGAGCCTGGCGGGTGAGAGAGATTTGTCCTGACTCTGGGCCAGACAAGAAAACTCTAACTACAATGGTGTCCAACATGGGGCAAGAGTTTCCCCCTAAAACCTGACAAATAAAGATTCTAAAATGGAGCTAAAAACACCTTCCTAGTTGTCTCCCTCAAGTTAGCAGCAGCCTGCCAGTTTGAGCTACTATGGCGGGTTCCTGGCATGTACCTCTGACCTGGAATGTGACGGGAATGAGGAGTCTACAAGTGGCACTTTACTCTGCTGTGTGGTGGATTAAGCCTTTGGCAGTTTAAAAAAAAGTTTCTGGGCTATGCGCACAGCTTTAATAGAACTGCTTCTGAGAGTTGATGGTACACATGGCTCCAGACTCAGAACTGGTGGTAAACTGTACCACCCCCATGTTGGAAAGCTGAGGTGGGCGGAGGCAGCAGCCACAGTGGTGTTTCAGTCTTAAAAAGATGGATATTACACAGAGATTCTGGTTTATGTTGTCTTTGGGATTTTTTAACTACAAAAAATAATTTGATTGTAAAAGCTGTTGAGTTAAATAAATATATAAATTTTAAAGATACCTTGACTTCAAAATTTGGATATAAGGATATGTTGCTTTGGAAGAGAGTCTCTACTTTTGTTTCCACAGAAAGCCAGAGGCTGTGGATTTGTTACAGATTAAGATACATGAGGTTTGATCAGCCAAGACCACCTGAAATGTCTCTGATGACAACATGGCCCAGGTAATCCAACATCCAGAATGGTTTCAAGGCAACTGGCTCAGAGGTTTACCCTCATGGACTACTCCATAATCCTAAAATTTTCTTTGTGTCCCCATAAGATACAGTGCCCCCCTCCAGCAGGAAATAGTAAGAGAAACTATGCCCAATTTCCCAAAATTATCAAGCTGGCTTTGGAGATAGAATTGGCTCACTCCTTCTCTAAACCCAAACATATTGCTAAAAGAAAAGGTTAAGAGATTTTTGTGTCCAAATCAGAAGAGCCCTCTGGTGTGGGACAGAAAAAAAACAGTATTTTTATTTAAAGCAGGTTTATTATAAATGCGATCTCTTTCTAAAGAAGAAAAGGGGATATGCTATAGATATAATAGGAAAAAAGGGTAGATTATAAAACTTACTTGTAAAGAACAACAACTTGTTTAAAATGTTTTACATTGGTATAGATTTTAGTCTATTGATACTTACAATAGGAACCCAAATATGTTTCTTGTTCTTTTCCCTATAAGGACACAGAAAGTTTCTTGTAACTGAGGAAAGGACCCCCATTTGAACCTGTGTTGGTACCCTGCACTCAGACTTCTATTATCTAGGGGTTGAGCCACAAATTACATTATGTATAGGCTGGGCGGTGGTGGTGCATACCTTTAATCCCAAGCAGAGCTAGGTGAATCTTTCTGAGTTCAAGTCCTTCCTGGTCTACAGAGCAAGATCTCAGACAGGCACCAAAACTACACAGAGAAACCATGTCTTGACAAAAACAAAAACAAAAACATTATATATAATCCATACAGTCTGTGGCACTTTGTTATTACAGCCAGAAATGAAAGAAACCAGGGTAGTGAGGTTCAGAGATATTAACTAAAGTGTTATAAGACCACCTACTAAGAAGGCTAGCAGTAGATGTTTTTCTTTTCCAAAGAAATGCCAGATCCTCAAGACTTGATTTCAAATGTATGCAAGAATATTCCAAATAGTTTGTTTTGCATCTCATACAACAGGTGCAGCTTACCTATATTGTCAATACTCATAATTTTTTTTCTTAAAGGAAAGATTTATATATACATATCTTTTTCAAAGATTTAGTTTCATATATATGTACTGTATTTGGAACATTTCTCTGCTCTCTCCAATGCTTCCTGTGCCACTCCCAACTCCCTTTCATATTCATGACCTCATTTTCTTCAATTATTACTGTTACATAACTATAAAAAGGAATTAATATATAAATAAAACATGCTGTCTCCAATTAGTACACATGTACTTTTATGACTGATCACTTGGTACTGGATAGGCATTTAGGGGCCTCATCCCTGGGAAATATGGATTATCCTCTCTCTGTAGTCAACTAATTGCCTGTAGCTCTTCATCTAGGGGTTGAACCTTGTGTGATTTCCTTTATCCATGCTGTAGTCTCAAGTTTCCAGTCTTGTTAAGGCAGCCATATTGAGATTTCATAGTGGGTGCTTCCCTATCATATCTGAAAGATACAATCTCCCAGAAAACATCCTTGTCCTCTGGCTATTATCTATCTTTCCACCTTTTGTCCATGATGTCTCCTGAGCCTTAGCTGTAAGAGTAGTATTGAAGATATATCAACTTGACCTGTATTGTAATGTATGTTGAGCATTTACTAACTTTAGTCATTAACTAGGGCTTTAAGCCATGGAAGTCATTATGTAACTATTTGCACATTTACATTTTTCCTTTTGTTTTCCAGAGCTGAGGACCAAACCCAAGGCCTTGTGCTAGCTAGGCAAGCGCTCTTCCACTAAGCTAAATCCCCAACATGCACATCTACATTTTTGATTATGAGATTATTATTGTGATATGTCTTATAAAGTGAGATTATAAGACATGTTCTGTGGAAGGCCATCTCCCACCTTTTAAAGGGTTTCTATGAGGAGGAGAGAGGGAGAAGAAACTTTTGGAACGAAAGATGGTGAAGAGGAGACAGAAACACAGGATAGCTTCAGGAGGACCTGGATCAAAATCCACCAGCCCCATCTGTCTATTCAAAAGGGCTTTTTATAACAATGACAAGGAACAGGGCAAAAGACCTCCCCTTGCTAGATCAAAGCACATCACACAGCCAAATATAGACTCTTCCAAACACCTGGTAACCCTGTCTGTGGTCAAATCGTCCTGTTACACATCCCTGCTGGTAAAGCAAGCTCAGATTCTCAGACTCTAAGTAAGTTCTCACTAGGATACCTATGTGGGTCTCTACAATTATCGCTATTTATTCAAGAATGCACTATACATTTTACGTTTATTTTATTTATTATTATTGTTGTTGTTTTAGGTGGGTTTGTATGCCACAGTACATATGTAGGTCAGAGAACAACATATGGAAGTTAGTTCTTTCCTACTATGAGGGTGTCAGAGACTGGAGACAGGTTGTCATGTCAGGCTTGGTGATAAGAGCCTTTATCTGATGACTCACAAAGTACATTTATTCTGAACACTTATTTTCTATGAAGGAAAGGCACACAGGGAAGCAAGTGGATTTATGATCCAAGCCCTAAATTTGAACCTTAGGGACAAAACCACAATATATTACTGTTTTATGCTGTGAGTGCTCTTCTTGTACTATACCATTAAGACCTCTATATCTCATAGTATCTTCAAAGAAACTATAAATAATAATTTGTCTTCATTTTATTCTTCCTCTCAATTTATCTTCCAAAATATATACATAATTCTTCTGAGGACTGTCCAATGGCATGCAGGACAAACAGGTGTAATACTTCTTTTCCAACACCAAAAATGATAGGAGAGAGGATGCTAAATCATAAAGACACAACAACACAACCAGTAACTATTATTTTCCTTTAAATTACTTGGGATGGGGAAACAGCTGAAGTGAAAATTATAAACATTTAACTAATCTGGTACAATTTTTTAATGCCTCTTTCAAGACATCTTCTTCTGGAAGGTAAAAATTATCACCTCAATTTTATTGCCAAGAAATTTCAAAAGTATTTGTAATTCAAGGCAGAGTGAATCAATATGGTTATCAATTTAATTTATAGTTTCTATTTACAAAATATTATTCTCTGGGGCTCTGCCAAAAACCCAGGAATGAGTATAAAAACAAAGAAACAACACACAAACCAACAACAGAGGAACTATCATATATTAAATACCTATAATACATCAAGACTTATTCTGTACCCTTTTACATATGATCATTTATATTCACAACAATGTCACCAGATTGGTACTTTGCTTTTGTTTTACAATTGAAAAAGTATTTCAGAAAACAAGATGATATTTTCTAGGACACAATTTTATAGCTGAGACTTGAATCTCATGGCAAAAATCATGTTTATTCTTCAAGAACATATATATTCTGTATATACTTGCCCTAGTGTATACAGATTTGAATTGGGAGGGGTGTTGACATTTCTCAGACTGGTAACCTCTCCATGATTTCTCATACCTCAACCAGTCATCCATGCTCCATAAGTCATTGTCTCAGTCTTAGAACAAATTTATCTGCATCTGGAAATGTATGAGCTCATTGAGAAGCCAGTATTCCTCATCCTCACTTGCATTGACTTCATTTCATCTGCTAGTATATTTGTTTGACATTTCTAGTTCTTCCTTCTTTTTAGTTGTGCCATATCCTCAATTCGTGACTTATTTCTTCTATCTTTGGATGCCATTCTATGTACAACATTGCTAATTGACCCTGAGGAACAGAACAATTGGCAAGCCATCAAACTCATCAACTATATATAGTGATATTTTATTTGTATTGAAATGTGATTTTATTTGTATGTCAATAAAGTTGCCTTGAGGTCAGAGAAAGCCAGAGCAGAAGCCGAGCAGTAGTGGGGCACGCCCTTAATCCCAGCACTTGGGAGGCAGAGCTAGGCGGATCTCTGTGTGTTCAAGGACACAGCCAGCATAGCAGACACACGCCTTTAATTTCAATACCAACCATAGAAGACCTGGAGGTCTGTACAAACAGGCAGTGACGAGGAGGTCATGTGGCTGAGTTACAACCAATGAGGGAGGAGAACAGAAAGTCTTTAAATAGACAGGACGCACAGAAGTAGGTCTCTTGCGGAGAGGAGGAACCGCAGAAGCAGTGAAGGGTAAGGTTTTCTGCTTTGGCTCTGACCTCGTGGTTTTTAACTCTGCAACTGGCTCTGTGTTTCTTATTTAACAAGCAGGATACATCTACAATTGGCGCCCAACGTGGCAAGAATTCATTAAAAAACCGCTTGCCTTGGCAGTGGGTCCGGCTTCCCGCCTGGGCGGGCCTGCCTCCCTAGCTCCGGCTTAGCCCTGGTCTAACCCAGGCCTAGCTCAGCTTAGGACTCAGGCGCTGCAGCTGGAGTTACTTGCTTAAAAAGCCAGTGCTACAAACAACTCAGGCCTGCGGGAGCTACCGCTAAATTGCAGGAGCTACACGCAACTGCAGATAGGCTGCTTTTGGCTGAAACGCCAGCGCACGTGGTCGGTCGGAGCTTAAGGAAGCCAGAGCCCAGGCTCGACTCCGCTCAGACCGGAACATTGAAGCGGCTGGATTCAAGATTTTAGCCAGAACTTGGCTACGCTTTCTCTCTTTCTCTCTTTCTCTCTCTCTCTCTCTGGATTCCCACCTCGGACGCTAGGTAGCTGTTTGGAAATTCCCTCGGATTTCTACTGTTCTGCGCAGAATTGGTAAGTCATTTATATCAGATATTTTAAAGGAAACTATTTAAAAGAGATTTTTTTTCCACATTAAAAAAAAAAAAAAATGGGTTTTATGTGTACATTGGAAGAAAATTGGGCTTTGTTTGAAATTTTAGGCAGTATGGTAATGGAACAACTATATGAGAAGATTAATGTTGATCGAATTATGTACATTATTATTCTTCTTATCCTTATTTTACAATTTAAAAAGACAGTCAATTTAAGTGCCAGGATAAAAATTTTAGAAAAACTTGTTAAACCTGTTAAAATGAATTATAGAGAAATTCAGATTCAGACAGAAGAAATTAACAGTGAAGTTGTTTCAGGATTGGATTATAAGGTTACAGAAAGAAAGCCTGTTTTCACACAATCACCCTTAATTTATCCGGTAACCATACAACAGCAGCCTGGTCAAATGACTACACAAAATATTTGGACTCCAGTTGAAATGTTAGACTTACGAAGGTTTAAGGAGGCAATAGTATCTTATGGCATGCATTCTCCATATGTAAAACAAATGTTAAACTCCTGGTCGACTTATAATAGAATTATACCACAGGACTGGCGGGAGCTGGCACAGGCGGTTCTAGAACCCGGACAGCAGCTCCAGTGGCAAATGTGGTTCAAACAGGAAGCTAAAACCATAGCAAAACAATGTAGTGATAGAGGTATACAAATCTTCCAGGATCAGCTTGTTGGAGAAGGCCAATATGCTGCAGTACAAACACAATGTTTATATGATATGCAAACTCTAATTCTATGTCGTATGGCAGCCATGAATGCATGGGACAGAGTTGAGGAACCAGGGAAGAAAACAGAGTCATTTACAAAGGTTATACAGGGCCCAAAAGAATCTTTCACAGATTTCTTACAAAGATTGACTTCAGCAGTAAAGAGAATGGTCCCAAATTCAGAAGCTAGCCAGATAATAATTGAATCTTTGGCTTTTGAGAATGCAAATGAAGCATGCAAGAGAATAATCAGGCCGTTAAAGGCGAGATCTGCACCCCTGGAAGATTGGATTAGAGACACGGTTAATGTTGAGGCTCATGATCATGATAATATGTGGGTAGGAGAAGCAATTTCAAGAGGTTTGAGGAATGTTAGATGTTTTGGATGTGGAAAGCAAGGGCATTTGAAAAGGGACTGTAAACAGGGCACTTCTAGAAACAATGTTTCTTCAAGGAACAATGGCAACAGAATGCCCCTTCCTTCAGGAGTATGTAGAAGGTGTGGTAAGGGAAGACATTGGACCAATGAATGTAGATCAACAAGGGACAGACAAGGTAATACTTTGCCTCAGTCTTTGGGAAACTCCCAGAGGGGCCTCAGGCAGGCCCCTACAGTGAATCCAGTTCAGACTTTTCCTGCAATCGTAGAGGAGGCCCCTACTCAGAGCAGTTAAATGACCAAATGCCTATTGGAATAAACCAGGCTACTCAGAGTAATGGAACAACTGAGACAGAGAGAACAGAAAATTCAGGAGAGACCATAAAGAAAATTTTTTGGCAAACTTCTATAAATGAACAAAGACCACAATTAACAATAAAAATAAATGGTGTTTTGTTGTCTGGTCTGGTAGACACAGGTGCTGATGTTACCATAATTGCACCAGAATTTTGGCATCCATCTTGGCCTCTTCAGGAGGTAAATGTTCAACTGTTAGGAATTGGAACATTATCTCAAGTTAAACAGAGTGCAAGATGGCTCGAATGTATAGGCCCAGAAGGACAGAGAGGCAGATTAAAACCATATGTGGCTAACATAGCCATGAACCTGTGGGGTCGAGACCTGTTACAACAATGGAATACTCAGATTAACATCCCTCCAACCTCAGAAACAAATCATAAACTAGCACATGTTTCTGAGAGAAATATTAGAAGGTATTATTCTAATGAGTGGTCACCAGCCATCCATATTATACAAGAACAGGGCAGAAAAACTGATGATCTTCCAAAGGCACCAACAGCTCTACCTTTAAAATGGTTAACAGACAAGCCTGTATGGGTTCATCAATGGCCTTTAACAACAGAGAAACTCCAGGCTTTAGAAGAGCTGGTAGAAGAACAGTTAAATGCTCAGCATATTGAAGAATCTACTAGCCCATGGAATTCTCCTGTATTTGTTATTAAAAAGAAATCTGGTAAATGGAGAATGGTAACAGACCTTAGAGCGATTAACAAAGTAATTCAGCCAATGGGCTCTCTACAATCTGGAATTCCTTTGCCTACTCTGTTACCTAAAGGATGGCCTCTCATAGTTATTGATTTAAAAGACTGTTTCTTTTCAATACCCCTACAAGAAAAAGACAGAGAAAGATTTGCTTTCACGGTGCCTACTTACAATAATTCTCAACCGGTTAGAAGATTTCAATGGAGAGTCCTCCCACAGGGAATGTTGAATAGTCCAACCCTGTGCCAATATTTTGTACAACAGCCCTTGGAAGTGATACGTAAAAAATTTCCTAAATCTATAATTTATCATTATATGGATGATATTTTACTAGCTGACTCAAGTGCAGATACTTTAGAAAGAATGTTTGAAGAAGTAAAGAAAATATTGCCTGGCTGGGGATTACAAATTGCTCCTGAAAAGATACAAAGAGGAGATTCTATTAATTATTTAGGATATAAAATAGAGCTACAAAAAATTAGACCTCAAAAGGTACAAATTAGGAGAGATCGCCTACAGACTCTTAATGACTTTCAAAGATTATTTGGGGACATTTCTCATCTACGAACTATTGTTGGGGTAAAAAATGATGAACTGAATAATTTGTTCAAAACCTTAGAAGGTGACAAGGACTTAAATAGTCCAAGAGAATTATCACCTGAAGCTGAGAAAGAATTGGCCTTGGTAGAAAAAAAAGTACATGAAGGACATGTAGATCGTATTGATCCAAAGCTGGATTGCATTTTGGTTATTTTACCTTCTAGGCATTCTCCTACAGGAATATTAATGCAGAGAGAAGATATTATATTAGAATGGATATTTTTACCAAATAAACCAAATAAAAAATTAAAAACTTATGTGGAAAAAATCTCTGACTTAATTTTGAAAGGAAAATTGAGACTTCGTCAATTAGCAGGAATAGACCCAGCAGAAATTGTTGTACCTTTAACTAAAGAGGACATTGAAAAATTATGGGCAGAAAGTGAACCTTGGCAAAGAGCTTGCAGTAATTTTTTGGGAGAAATTAACAGCAAATATCCTAAAAGCAATAGAATTGATCTTATAAAGAGAGCTGATTGGATCTTGCCTCGAATTGTACGTGAAAAACCCATATCTGGAGTTCGGACATTTTATACAGATGCCAACAAACAAGGAAAGGCAGGTTACAAATCAGAAAATTTAAGTAAAGTGGTTCAAAGTCCTTATAATTCAGTTCAAAAATCAGAATTGTATGCTATTCTCTTGGTATTAATGGATTTTTCAGAACCTCTCAATATAGTTACTGACTCTCAGTATGCTGAAAGAGTGGTATTACATATTGAGACTGCAGAATTTATCCCTGATGCTTCAGAATTAACTTCACTATTTATTCAATTACAAGATACAATCAGGGAAAGGAGTCATCCTTTATATATAACTCACATCCGATCCCATACTGGTCTGCCAGGCCCTCTAGCACAAGGTAATGATGAGATTGATAAATTATTGATAGGAAATGTGCTGGAGGCCTCAGAATTTCATAAGAAACATCATGTCAATAGTAAAGGTTTAAAAAAGGATTTTTCCATAACCTGGCAACAAGCCAAGGAAATTGTAAAGAAATGTCCTACTTGTTCCTTCTACAATCAGACACCATTACCAGCAGGATGTAACCCAAAGGGTACTCAGAGGAATGAAATCTGGCAGATGGATGTGTTTCACTTTGCAGAATTTGGAAAATTGAAATATGTACACCATACTATTGATACTTATTCAGGATTTCAATGGGCAACTGCTTTGAGTTCTGAAAAAGCTGATTCTGTAATCACTCATTTGCTAGAAGTTATGGCCATCATGGGTATACCTGCACAAATTAAAACTGACAATGCTCCAGCATATGTCTCTATTAAAATGAAACAGTTTTTTGCTTATTATAATATAAAGCATATTACAGGTATACCACATAATCCTACAGGCCAAGCAGTTATAGAAAGATCCAACAGAACTCTAAAGGACATGATAAATAAACAAAAAGGGGTAACAAAAACCCCCAGAAATAGACTGCACAATGCTCTATCAACTTTGAATTTTCTCAATGCTAATGAGAAAGGAACAACAGCTGCAGAGAGACATTGGTTAATAGAAAAAACAACAGAATTAAATCAGCCTATATACTTCAAGGATGTGCTGACCTCAGAATGGAAACCAGGGCATGTGTTACGTTGGGGACGAGGTTTTGCTTTTGTTTCTGCAGGAGAAGATAAGCTGTGGGTACCATCAAAACTGATAAAGGTTCGATTTGAACAAGAGAGACCTCTTAATTAGAAGAGGTGATAGTTCATCAACCAACATGACCATCCAGTTTAAACTCACTTATACCATTAATACATGCCTTTTCATTTAATCAGATGTAACTTGCCAAAAGGGGACCTCCCCAAAATTAGTCTTGGGGAAGGGTTTTTGTTTTTGTCTTTTAGGAGAATGAAGGCTAAGGAATCTGAAGAACACTGGACAAATGAGACAAATGAAGAAAAAGGACAAATCATCTGTCCCAGGAAAAAGAGTAAAATGGCCTATTGGTATATCATCTACAAAATTTCATAAATCTTTCTAAATGTTTGTTTCTGCTCTTCTCTAAGAAATTAATACTCTTAGTCTTCTTGTAGTCCCAGTTCAGTTAAAGCTTCAAGCTGATTTTGGAGTTGGAGAATGGCTCTCTCCTCCTTTAAACTCAAGCATGTTGTTAAAAAGAAAATGAAAACTCCCTGTATCATACCAGAAGAAAGAGCCATCTTCTGACATGGGACAGGAGAAAAACCAAATTAATTAAGGGACTATTCTATTACTAATCTCAATTCTTTGACTCTATTCTGATTCTTTAAACTTTTCCTAAAGTATGAATTTTATATCAGAATTCACAAGATATATATATATATATATATATATATATATATATATATATATATTTTAAACTTTGTTGAGATAATAATGGTCATATGAGTACTAATTAATTTAGAGAAAAGGCTTCGATTAGCTGCCTATACATGTCTTTGTGTTCGAGTCTCTTTTCAGTTTTCTGCAGGAAATCACGGCCAGGCCTAACATCAAATGAAATCTCCAGGAAGAAGATGGGGCCCCACAACGACAATTCCACGTGGAAAATAATATCACTAAGCTGACAAACATCATCTACAGATCAGCTTTGGACTACAAAGTGCTTAGAGCAATTCTGAGATGGCTAGCTGAGATGATCCAGTTTCAAAGACTGCTTGAACAAGGACTTGAGATAAACCCTGAACTTTGGCATTATGGATAACAAAGAATATAGTTATCTTTCCTAGAATTTGTCAATTAACCCAAAATTTTTCTTTTCAGAATAAAGATAACTTCGCCCATACCCAGCAGGAAGCAATTTTAAGAATTCGATGCCCACATTCCCAAAGGGGTGGTGTGGGGTGGGTGGTTTTTTGGTCTTTTTATGGGTATTGGGTCTGGGATAGTTTTCATTGTTTAGGAGGGTTGGTTACAAGTTGTTGTTAAGGGTTAGGAAAAGGGCTAGGCAAAAGGTGCTTGTTATAAAAAAAAAAAAAAAAAAAGACAATTACTAGTTTTAAATACTTTACATTCAATTGGATTGTTTTATATTGTATACAAATTATTATTATTGAGATTGAGATTGTTAGAATATACCATATACGTATTTCTAATCTTGTTCGAGATATTGTATTTATACCATTCATTTAACAATGTAATTGCAATTTGCTAATCCTTGAATGTTAGTATTACCAACTATTAGGATATATAGAAATGAAAATTAGTGGTTAGACATTACAATTGAACTTGTAGTCATATTAGGTGTGTTGTCAAGATCAAACAGATATATTTTAGATAGACAGGTCATCTTCAAACCCTTCAGAGATCTACAGAATATGGCATTTAAAATGTTTTAATAACTTAAGAATTTTTCTTTTTTGCTATGACTATGAGACATGACGGCTCCTGGCAGTACCAATCTACTTCAGAGAAAATATGGGCATTGAAGAAACTGCATATGGAACTAACTTTCATTGTTGCAAAAGTCAGCCACTGGACAACAAAGTATCCTTGAATCAACTGCTGACAAACAGGACAGACAGGACATGAAACCAAGGACTACCAATTCTTGCCAAAACAAGTGTGGTTGTGGCTTTAACAAAAGGCATCTTCTGAAGCCAGGACAATATGGCACCATCCCTGAAGTGAGTGACCTTTGCAATCTGTAAAAGGTACCATGTCCTTTTCTTTGAAGGCAGCTGAACAGGGAGTGGGCCAATGGCTTCTGATGTGCAATGGAACAGCAGATGAAACAGTTATTCTTGAGGAATAACTAAGCTCACCTCTCTCAATAGTAGAATGGCGTTTAATAGAGAGATGTGGAGAAGAACAGGATGCCAAGATGAAGCCACATATACACAGCCAAGAAAAATGGACAGCTGAATTGAAAAGACATCAATAATTTCCAGAATTTAAAATCCTGAATCATGACATGACATTAATGGAATTCAGGTGTTTCTGGTACATGGACTGCTCTCACCAAATGTGAGGTCAAACTGTTGACCTTGTATACGTCTTAGTTCACAAAAGAGTCTGTCAGATATGCTAAGCCTGTAGGCTGAAGATGATGCCCCAACACTGTGGAGAAACCTCAGGTGACTGTCCAGGTAGCTGGCTGTTTCTGTCAACTCACATTTTTTTTTGAAGCTGCTTGCATGTACTTCTTGTTTTTATTTTTTATTAGGTAGTATTATTTCCTTCTTGGGTCTCTGAGGGAGTTGAAGATCAGTTAGTTATAGTTATAATTATCTTTGTTAAGGATTTCAGAAAAACTCACTAAGAGCTGTAAGTGTATAAATTTGAAAGACATTATAAGACAGTTCCGTTAGCTATATAAGTTAGGATAAAAAGTGAACCAGGTACATTCTGGACTTACCAAAATAGGATAGATAATGGAATTATTTTCTCTGAATTTGTCAATTACAAATGGACTAGACATTGTTTGGGTATTTATTGTTTGTATATATGGTATATATAGTTATTGTACTTTTGTATATAGTTTTTCTTATATTAGTTATAACTTTTTCCTTTTTTTCTTTTTATTAAAATAGAAAAGGGGAAATATAGTGATATTTTATTTGTATTGAAATGTGATTTTATTTGTATGTCAATAAAGTTGCCTTGAGGTCAGAGAAAGCCAGAGCAGAAGCCGAGCAGTAGTGGGGCACGCCCTTAATCCCAGCACTTGGGAGGCAGAGCTAGGCGGATCTCTGTGTGTTCAAGGACACAGCCAGCATAGCAGACACACGCCTTTAATTTCAATACCAACCATAGAAGACCTGGAGGTCTGTACAAACAGGCAGTGACGAGGAGGTCATGTGGCTGAGTTACAACCAATGAGGGAGGAGAACAGAAAGTCTTTAAATAGACAGGACGCACAGAAGTAGGTCTCTTGCGGAGAGGAGGAACCGCAGAAGCAGTGAAGGGTAAGGTTTTCTGCTTTGGCTCTGACCTCGTGGTTTTTAACTCTGCAACTGGCTCTGTGTTTCTTATTTAACAAGCAGGATACATCTACAACTATATCCTTTCCTTGGGAACACTTGGGAGATGATCAGATGATTCCAAAACTTGTAGCACAGATGTGCATCCTTAAGCCCAATAGCATTTTGTAGACCACAGATCTTCTACTTTAAAACAATTTTAATATCTATGCAGCAAATATGGTTAACAACATTAATTCCCATTAAAATCTATAGGCAGTATGATGATATGTGCTTCTATTTTTGGTGTATTTTAGAAGATGAATACCTAAAGTTGATACAAATCAGCAAATCCTCCCAATCAGTTCACCTTTCCAGAAATATAATCATAAAGCATGTTTATGAACAGAGATGATTGCATTCCCTGTGGAATATTGTTCTAAAAAGTTTGGAAGTCTGGATGTTCTAACGCTTCTCCATCTATTGTGTACAACTCCTTGGAGAATAACTTCTTCCAATACATCACAATCTGGATTTTCTCATTACATGGATATGCTCATTCTACAGAATGAGTCCAAAAAGACCTTTGCTTGGTGGGCATGTTGGAAGAGATGCTACATATATTTATGAGAGGTCTGATGTGGTGCTGCCCATGACCAATGAATAGCCTTATGCTTAATGGTAAGGAATTTCTGGTTTTCTGAAATTACATATTTAAGGGTATTATTTTCTCTTTGGAAAACATGCTTCCAGAAGTTGTCACTGAATCTTTTTCTCCCTAATCAGGCTCTGATGATTGTTTTCTGTTCATTTGTGTCAAAGCAGTCACCAGACTGCATGGAAGATTTGATGGTTTGTTATACAACACTGCAAAAAATATGAGAGAAGAATTGTTATTCATGTTTTCAAAATTTAGTACCTTATCTGACAAAAAATAGAAGCCAAAATTATCCGTTGAAATGAACTGAATTTGTATTTAGAAATCCAGATACTAAAATACAAGTAAAAATGGAAAGAGTGGTACTAAGTGGACTGAAGGATGGTTTCCCTAACTTTATATGGAAAGATTAGATTTATTACATTCTTTTACTAGTAACTTTGCACATGTAGTCTCATTTCATGCCCATTTTAGGGTGTTCTGTACAAAAGTAAAAGTAAAAAAACAAACAAACAAACAAACAAAAACAACAACAACAACAACAACTGATGCTCAGAGAAACTTAATATCTAATCTGCCCCAAATCACAGGGGTTTTAAGTGGTACAAGAAGAAGTCACTCTGTTTTTATAGCTGTGCAAACTCTTTATGATTATTCTTCATAATTCTCTTCTTATCAAAAATATTTATAAATTACATTCCCCAGAGGAAAGGTGCAGAGAAGGGAAATAAGGGAGAGAGAGGAGAAAACAAGACACAAATGATCTAGTAATTTCACAACTGGGTGTGTAAAATGAAATGAAATCAGCATGCCAAAGAGACATCTGCATTCCCTTGTGTATTACCTCATTATCCACAATAGTTAATATGTGGAACCAGTCTAAGTGCTCATGAACACATGAATTGATAAAGAAAATGTGAAATATATGCACAATAGAGTATTATTCAGCCACAAAAGGTATGAAAACCTGTCATTTGCAGTGAAGGGGATTGAACTGGAGATTATTATATTAATACAAATATTCAAACACATAAATAGAAGCACTGCAGGTTTTTAAATATGTAGAAGCCAACATATAGATAGCTAAAGAACCCTTCCAAATATTGGATATTAAGAGTGAAGTGGCTCAGACTTGATCAGTGCATGTCATTGTATGTGTATATGGAAATGTTACACAGCACCCCACAATAGTCACAGTTAATTAATCTTGATGAACATTGTAATATGAGCATGTGCTCCAAAATGCATGTTAGTGTTTTAATCCTCAACATTAATAAAGTGTTCATGAAAAGCCAAATGAGTAGAATATGATGAAGGTATAAGACTTAATGGTTATTTAGATGGAGGATGGATAAGGGGTACTGAAATGTCATGTTCTAATGTTTTATAGTATAGTGAAGAGGCTACAGTTCATTCTAACTTACTATGTTTGTTATGATGTTAAAACATCAGTTTTCTCCCACTGTCGTCCAGGTTGTTCATGTAGATCTCATCCATTTCTCTGTCATTGGGCAATCCCTGTGTCTTTCCTAGGGCCCTGTTCTCCTGGTAGCCTCCCTGGAATTGTGTAGCAGTCTAGTCATCTTTGTTTTACATCTAGTATCCTCCTATGAGTGAGTACATACCAGGTTCGTCCTTCTGTGTTTGGGTTACCTCACTCAGGATGATTTTTTTCTAGATCCATCCATTTGCCTGCAAACCTCATGATATCATTGTTTTTCTCTGCTGAGCAGTACTCCATTGTGTATATGTACCATATTTTCTTTATTCATTCTACAGTTGAAGAGCATCTAGGTTGTTTCCAGGTTCTGGCTATTACAAACAATGCTGATATGAACATAGGAGAGCAAATGCCCTTGTGGTAGGATTGAGAATTCATTGGGTATTTGCCTAAGTGTGCTACAGCTAGGTCTTGGAGAAGATGGATTCCCAATTTTCTAAGGAAGCACCATATTGATTTCCAAAGTGGCTGTACAAGCTTGCATTCCTACCAGCAGTGGAGGAGAGTTCCCCTTTCTCCCCATCCTCTCCAACATAAGCTGGACGACAGTGGGAGTAATGAAGGGCAAGTTTTGAGGGAAAGAAAGCTTAGGGGAGCAGAGATCCCAGCTGGATGAAGAACAGAAAGGGAGAACAAGGAATAACAGACCATGATAAAGGATGACCACATGAGAACAGGAATAGGCAGAGTGCTAGAGTGGTCCCCAGAAATCCACAATGATACATCCTCTGTAGACTGCTGGCAGTGGTCGAGAGAAAGCCTGATCTGACCTAGTCTGATGATCAGATAGCCAAACACCCTAACTGTCATGTTGGAACTCTCATCCAATAACTGATGGAAGTGGATGCAGAGATCCTCTGCCAGGCCCCAGGTGGAGCTCCAGAAGTCCAATTGTTGAGAAAGAGGAGGGAGGGACTGTAAGAGTATGAATTGTTGAGACAAAGATTGGAAAAGCACAGGGTCAAATAGCCAAATGAATGGAAGCACATGAATTATGAACCAAAGCCTATGGAGCCCCCAGCTGGAGCAGGCCCTCTGGATAAGTGAGACAGTTGAATAACTTGATCTGTTTGAGAGGCACCCAGGCTGTGGGATCAGGACCTGTCCTTAGTGCATGAGGTGGCTGTTTGGAACCTTGAGCTTACACAGGGACACTTTGCTTAGCCTGGAAGGAGGGGACTGGAACTGCCTGTACTGAATTCACCAGATTTAAATGAATCCCCAGGGGAGTCTAGGCCCTGGAGAAAATGGGAATGGAGGGTAGGGGCTTGGGGGAAAGGTAGGCGGAGGGGTGGGAGGGGAGAGAACAGGGCAACCCATGGCTGATGTGTAAAAGTAAAACACAAATATAATAAATTAAAAAAATAAAATTAAATCATAAAAAACCTTCAGTTTTGAAAGCTGAAAAGATAAATCATGAATCCTATGATTTCTGACTAGGTAAATATAAACTGACTGTATATTCAAGTTTTATATTGTACTTAACAGATAATGTACAACTATTATGTGTTAATAAAAAAGGTAAATGGCAAACAGCTGATCTAAAACACAAGCAAAAGTCTTTAGTAGACCTTCTCCTCATGATAATGTAAAATGACCAATAAGTACAAGACAGGTACTTAATATTGTTAACGATTACAAAATGGAAATGAAATAGTGAAATACCACTATTGACACCCAGTAGGAGGGTAGGATTTAAAAGGCTGCAATATGCATCCACAGGGATAGGGAAAAATTAGAAACATCAAGTACTGATGGCAATAATGCAAAATATAAAATTACATTAAATAGAATTTGGGGGTTGGAGAGAAGGCCTTATGTACTTTAATCATAAATAATGTTCTCATGCTTCAAGAGAGTTTTCTATGCATCATCACTATGCAGAACCTGGATCCCTGGAAACTGGACTTTACAATCACTTTCTTGTTTTAAAGTAAAGAATGAAAGCTGAGGTAAATGAAGATCCACAATGAATGATATAAGCTCTCCTTTTGTCCCAGTCCACTCCTTTGTATGTACTTAGATGGCAGATGGCAAATTGTAGCATCAACAAAATCTGACCTATCATTTTCCATGCAAATAAAGTTTTACTGGGGCTTTCCACACCCATCCATTTCAGTAGTCTCTAGTTGATTTTACATGATTTCAACCCATGTTTTAGAAGTTATGATAGAGATTATCTGTCTACAAAGCTGGAATTATTTACCTTTGCAGTAAAAGCCTATGAACTCGACCATAGATTGCAAAACCCATGTCCCTCTAATGCATGAAGATAAATGCTTTGTGGGAATGGTATTCTCTTCCTACATCAAAGTGTCTGATACATAATCAGTGCCCAATAGATTGCCAATGAATGCCACCATGAGCACTTTCCAGTACACCATCTTTATATTCACATTTGAGTAAAATGTTTAGATACTCTACTAACCCTATAGTTGGGGAGGTGTCGGTAGTCACAGTAGAGGGAAACTATTTAAAGTTTTCTACTGTGTAGTGCCAGACAAAGGGAAATAGAAGTCAGTTTTTACTAGGCAATTAACACAATCAAATCACAACAATCCTAAGCACTTTTCTGGTTATTAGGAAAATCATGACAGTGGTACTGGTTCACTAACTTGGTCACTGTTTTCCAAAAAAAGAAAAGAAAAGAAAAGATAAGAAAGAAAAAGAAAAATCTTTGCTTTTCTTGGAGACAGTGGTTTTTGATGGTTGCCTATAACTCACTATGTATATCCAACTTAGTACAATTTTCCTGTTTCAGCCTCTGGAATGTTGGAATTACAGGCACCATCATGTCCTGCTATGGAAATCTGTGGACCACAAACATCAGCAATATCACTTGATTTCCTTGTGAAAAAAAAAGAATAATTGGTGGTAGTTCATAAATAAGTGTTCCAGTGGGAAAATTTTGTTAAAATGACAACCTAGAAGATGTAGAAATTACTTCAATGACAATGAAAAACTACTCTAGCAAGGTTCACCACCTCCCCGTACTTATGAGACAGAGGGTGAACTTCTGTACCTAACTAAAGAAGTTTAAAAATAAGGATACATTAAAAAAGAAAAAAACTGAGTGAAAAGATAAATATACTGATAAACACCTTATGAATATGAAAAAAACTTAAAAAATGCTTAAAAATCAGAATTAATATCTGCTTGAGTCCCTGAGTTGGCTACTTGGGGCCCACATAGGAGAGTACTGAATCCCACATGATAGCCTCATGTGTGCCATGTCATGCACTCCCATACATTTACACAATCCTGCACACAGAGACACACATGCACAATAATTCAATGTAATAATAAAACATGTAACATTCTACTTTTCTAATCAAGATTATGTGGTACTGGCATACTGATACTCAGATATATCAAAGAGATAGAATTGAAAATAAAATTAATGTATATTTGTGATCAATTGCTTGTCCATAAGGCTGTCACGACAATTCAATGGAAAAAACAAAACTGTTCCCAAAAATAGTGCCAGGAGATCTGGATAGCCATATTCAAAATGACAGATTTGGAACTTTAGTATACAATACAAAACAATTAACTCAATGTGAATTAAATCTCTCAAAAGAACACAATCATCATTCTTCATCACCTTGCTTTTGGAAAGGTATTCAAAGCATAATAAACAAAGAAAATTGAATACATGAATGAGAATTCATCAAAGTTAAACAAGATTCTGTTTCAAATAAGACTATCAAAAGTGAAAAGTCAAACCCATTGAATAAAAAAAGACATTTGCAAATCAGATAGATAAGAAGAGTCTAGATTCTGGAGTATATAAATATCTGTACACTGTATAAAATAAAAGCAAATAACCCAATTTAAAGTAGCCAAAGTGTTTAAATTGACATCTCCCCAATGCAGACACAGATGGCCAACATTCACATGAAAAGGCTGTTGATCATAGTGATGTAAACAGAGCAGTCATGTATGAACAAATTGTTTTATTGTAAAAAGTTTCTTCATCACATGGTCATAGGGTTACAGAAATCAAAACCACTGTGGAATACTATTTCCTGTTTACTGAAACTGCATTGTGAAGACAGATAATAATGAACATAGGCAAGTATGGGAGGAATTGAAATCTTCATTCTTTGCTATTAAGGATGTAGACATTTTGGGAAATCATTTTTTAATTCTTCAAAATTGTTTTCATTTTCATTTAGTTGTGCATTTTGTGTATTCTCGTGTGTATACAAGTGTGTGTATGTAGAGGCCAGAAGTCAACCTTAAGTGTGGTCCCTCTGGTCCTATGCACCATTTAAATTTAGACGGGGGTCTCACACTTGTCTGGAGCTTCAGGGGTTCTTTCATCTCTCCTCAGCTCTGAGATCACAGGAAAAGTGAGCCACAAATGGCCTTTTACGTGGTACTAGGGAACAAACTAAGGACCTTATGCTTGCAAGATAAACACTTTATTGACTGAGCTGTCTTCCCAGGCCCCATTTTCTTCCAATTTTAAATGTGTTACCATGTGATCTACCAAGCTCTTTCATAGGAATATATCCAAGAGAATTAAAAACATATAATAAAACACAAACTTGTACATGAATGCCCATTACATCATTATTCAAAATAGACAAAAGGTAGAAACTATCCTAATTTCTATGCAAGTCAATGGATGGATAAGCAAAATGTGTGATATCCATACCACAGAATATTATTTAGTCATGAAAATAAATGAAATATTGATATAAGGTTTAAGAATGAATCTTGAAAACAGGATGAAAGAAGCCAAACCCAAAAGAGTGTATTATATGAAAACATGGTTTAAATATCCAAAATTGATAAAACTGTAGGGTCAGAAAAATTTAGCAAGCTGAGAAGAAAGAATGATTAGATAGTGACTGCTAATGGAAATGGGCTTCTTTAAGAGATAATGAAAATACTCAGAGATTAGTTAGTGCTCATTGCTGTCAATGTACTAAGACTCATTAAATTTTACACTTACAATGCTAAGTATAGCATGTTGTAGTGTGCAACCCGTATATCATTTTTTTTAATTAAGTGGCTATGAGAAGATGGAACATGTATAAATACAGAGTGTGCCTATTTGACTATTCTTGGACATGTTACAGAGATGTGAAACAATTCTCAGATAGGAAATCATGGACAACTAATAAAAATCAAAGTAAGCTAGATTCTCCATGTTTGGAAAAACAAAAAACCCAGGATAGCCAAAAGAATCCTGTATAATAAAACTACCAAAAATGTACAATGGAAAATAGAAAGCATCTTCAACAAATGGTGCTGGCATGACTGGAAGTCAATGTGTAGAACACTGCAAATAGATCCATATCTGTCACTATGCACAAAACTTAAATCCAAGTGGATCAAAGACCTCAATATAAATCCAGGTACTCTGAACCTTATAGTAGAGAATGTAGGAAGTACTCTTGAATGCATTGGCACAAGAGATCACTTTCTAAATATAACATCAGTAGCACAGACACTGAGAGAAACAATCAATCAATGGGACCTGTTGAAACTGAGAAGCTTTTGTAGAGCAAAGGACACAGTCCAGAAGACAAAGCAACAGCCTACAGAATGGGAAAAGGTCTTCACCAACCCCACATCTGACAGAGGCCTGATACACAGAATATATAAAGAACTCAAGAAATTAGACATCAAAATACCCAACAGTCCAATTAAGAAATGGGCTATAGAACTAAACAGAGAATTCTCCACAGAGGAAGTTCAAATGGCTGAAAGACATTTAAGGAATTTCTCAACATACCTAATTATCCGGGAAATGCAAATCAAAACGACTCTGAGATACCACCTTCCACCTGTCAGAATGGCTAAGATCAAAAGCACAGAAGACAGCTTATGCTGGAGAGGATGTGGAACAAGGGGAAATCTCCCGCATTGCTGGTGGGAATTCAGGCTTGTACTCCCACTTTGGAAATCAATATGGCGCTTCCTTAGAAAATTGTGAATTCATCTCTCCCAAGACGCAGCTATAGTACTCTTGGGCATATAACCAAGGAATGCTCAATCATACCACAAGGGCATTTGCTCAATTATGTTCATATCAGCTTTGTTTGTAATAGCCAGAACCTGGAAACAACCTAGATGCCCTTCAACTGAAGAATGAATGAAGAATTTATGGTACATATACACAATGGAGTACTACCCAGCAGAGAAAAACAATGACATCATGAGGTTTGCAGGCAAAAGGATGGACCTAGAAAAAATCATCCTGAGTGAGGTAGCCCAGACTCAGAAGGACAAACATGGTATGTATTCACTCATAGGAGGATACTAGATGTAAAACAAAGATGACTAGACTGCTACACAACTCCAGGGAGGCTTCCTAGAAAATGGGACCCTTGGAAAAACACGGGGATCACCCCATGGAGAGAGGGGAAAATGTAGTTGGAATGTATTATATAGAAGAAGAATGCATTTTTAATAACAAAATTTTAAAAGAACTAGAATATTTTTAAAAATCAAATATAAAATTTAAGAATTAAATGGTTTAATGGCAGAGAACATATAGCTGAAAATAAGATTAGTACACTTGAAGCCAGTTCTAAACTAAATATTATGTAACAACATGGATGGATTTATAGTGTAGCTGAAGAATACTTGCCTAACTTGTGTGAAGCTCTGGCTACAGGAATTATTTGACTATAAACAAATTTGTAAGAGAGAGAGAGAGAGAGAGAGAGAGAGAGAGAGAGAGAGAGAGAGAGAGAGAGAGAGAGAGATTAAAAAATGAAGTATAAAACAAAAACTAGAATATAATGATATAATGTAATGATATGGTCAAAATACATGCATATTTTGCCTTAGAAATAATAAGAGAGAGAGAGAAACTATTGAACAAAACATGTTTTCCCAGGTATCATATGCCTTGTCTTAAACAGTGGAAGCCAAATTAATTTAAAAAAACCTCACACTAGTTTTATCATAGTGAAATTGTTAAGTATCAGGAATGAAAGGTCAATGAAAATAATGAAGTAAAAATCTTCAAAACATCCATGAGGAGGGGGGAAATGATATATTATCTTCAAAGAAACAACAAGAAACTGGAGAGATGATGTTCCAATAGAAATTATGAATGTCAGCTTCAATTCAACAGTGTCTTTAAATGCATTAGAAAATGCTTCTGACTTAAGTGTGTAAACCAAGATCTAATGCAGTACATTTCTTAGGCAAACAACTTTAGTAATCACAAACAGTAAAATTCAACAGGGATATAGCATCTGTGGCAAGACAGTCCCCAAAGGCCCAAGAATGCTACACAGGGTAAATTAAATCTCATCTGCACATGTCCCATTTTGTAGCATAGCTAAGCAGGTTCAATATCTCTCTACTCTAAGCTCTATGGCTTGGACCAGATTGCCATTTTGATTGCAAATATTACAGGACAATTCCCTCTATGAGTAATTAGGACATGGTTCAGGAAGTTCTAGCCTCTTCTTCCTTATCTCAGGATATATGCTAGCATTTCTGAGAATTACAGCAAAGGAGGAAAAACACACTGCAGTAGCCAAGTTTGAGCATTGAGATGATGAAGGCATTGAGCCTCACGAGCAGCTGCTATCTGGTCATGTTCCAGATGAGAAATTAAGATAGAACGTGTAGCAGAATCAGCAAGCTCATTTCCCTGAGCCAAGGGTCCAGGCAGGCCTCTGTGGGCACAAATATGGCCAACATAAAAGGGTAATGACTTCTCTCGGATTAATTTTTTCAATTCAGAAAACATTTGGAAGGTGGAAGTAATAGGTTGAATTACTGGGACCATTTCCAGAGCCTGTAAATCCCCTACTACATATCGACTGTCTGAATATAAATTAAAGGAGCAATTTTTAAAATCTTTAAAGACAACAAGTGCAGCATATAACTCCACCAACTGAGCTGGCTGGAAAGGAGTTGTTATAACATTCTTTTGGCCATTGAAGACATAGGCAGCCCTGCCATTTTTTGACCCATCTATGAAAAGCACAGGGGAATCTGGGATGGGCTCCATTCGGGTATTTTTGAGAAAAACAAAAGAAGTAAGGAAAAAGTTGTAGGAGTTTATTACTGGGTATTTGTGTATCAAATTTCCCTATATAGGTACAAACAAGGATGGCCCAATCAGGACTATGGGTGCACAGCCATTCAAGCTGTTCATTATCATATGGCATAATAATAACATCAGGGTCTCTCCCAAAGCATCGTGTGGAAGTTTTTATCCCCAGCAGGATCAATTGGCAAACCAAAGAGGGGTAGGTGGGAAGGTTTTTTCTTGTTGCAACAGGAAGGTGTACCCAAAGTAAGGGCACAGGTTCTTGCCAGAGCTGGCCCGTGGGGGCAAAAATCTGTAGAAAAAAATGATCAAATATAAGGGTAAGGTCGGCTCAAAATATCCTGTGTGTTGTTGGGCGATGGCTGACTCAATTTTTTGTAGTGCCTTTTCTGCATCTACAGTAACATATCTGGGGGACTGAGGATCAGAATCCCTTTAATAATATCTTTGAGGGTACATACTTCTCCCTTGGTTATTTTTAAATAAGTTCGTAGCCAATTGATATCCCCCAGAAGCTTCTGGAAGTCATTAAGGCAATGGAGCTTGCCTCTCTTGATCTGAATTTTCTGGGTATAAAGAAGGTCTGGATGTAACTCAAATCCTAAAAACAAGAAGGGGTATTGGGTTTATATCTTTTCTGGGGCTATATAGAATCCTCGGCCTTGAAGTAAAGTAATTATCTGTTGGGCTATATATTGTGTTTTTTCTTCAGACTCCCCTGCTATTAATAGATCATCCATATAGTGTATAATATAGGCATCAGGGTACTGGACCCTCACTGGGTCAATGGATTCAGCTACATATTTTTGATACAATGTGGGTGAATTGGCCATACCTTGGGGCAATACTTTCCATTGAAATTGGGGGTTGGGCCCAACATGATTCACAACAGCTATAGAGAAGGCAAATCATTTGCAATCCAGAGGAGGGAGGGGGATAGAGAAAAAACAATCTTTAATATCTATAACAATCTTAAAATATTTTTTAGGGATGGCCACAGGAGATGGCAACCCAGGCTGTAACGCCCCCATGGGGACCCTAGTCTTATTTACTTCCCTAAGATCCTGTAACAACCTCCATTTTCCAGTTTTTTTCTCTTTATTACAAAGATGGGAGTATTCCATGGAGATATGGAAGGCTCAAGATGCCCTTGTTCTAATTGTTACTGCACCAACTGGAGGGCAGCTTGACCTTTTTGCTGAGGCATGGAACACTGGTCTATCCAAACTGGGTAGTCCAACTTCCAAGTTATTTTATCGGCTTGGTGTGCAGGAGGAGCAGTGGTCCTTAGGAAAAAAGGTCCATCCCTATTCCCCTTTTGTTCAACTTGGGGATGGGCATGATGGGCTGAGTTTGTCCCTGTTCAAACTTTCCTAACCCTTTGCCAGGCAGAAAGCCTGTCTTTAGCATCATTTGGGTCACTTTATCATTGGGATCCTGATGATCCCCATCTGTGTCATTATATCTCTTCCCCACAGGTTTTTTGGCAAACTCTCAACCACAAAGGGCCTTACTGTTCCAGTATTTTCCCCAGGGTCCTCCCATTTTAGGAATCTAGAGCTTTGTAGCGTATTTTGGATTTGGCCTATCCCCTTTAAATGTGTGGCAGTGGGCTCCAGTGGCCATGAATCAGGCCAATATTTTTTGGCTATGACAGTGGCATCAGCACCTGTGTCCAAAAGGCCCAGAAATTGTTTTCCCTCCAGAGAAAGTTTAATTATAGGCTGGCTCTCCGTTAATTGTTGAACCCAGAATATGTCCGATGATCCTGGTTCTGAAAGGCCATGAGTTGGACCCTTATGGGGAAGTTGTCCAACCATCAGGAGAGGGAGAGCCTGAGCGATACGTTGGCCCACAGGGATAGTGATAGGACCCCAAGAGGCTATGGCCAGGATTTTTATCTCTCCCTGATAATCAGAATCAAATATGGGAGGAATGATAGAGAGTCCTTGCAGTGAGCTGGAAGCTAGGCCTATAATAAGAAAGAACGTTCCAGGTGGAGGGGGCCAAGGATCCTGGTCTCTATAATCACTGTGCCCTCTTCTGGGATTACAATCCGGGTGGTGGAGGAACACAGGTCCAGTCCTGCACTTCCTGGTGTGGCTTGGGATAGGCATGAGCAAGTTGGGCCAAGGCTGTCTGGGGCAGTGGGGTTCCCTGTTCTTGATTGTTGTTGAAGGGGTTGTTGGGTGTTATACTGGGCTGTGATGGATGGGTGGGGCCCTGAAACGGGGCTCACAGCCTGTTTCCCAAGACCACAGATAACGGCTGGCCATTAACATCAGTCTTGGAGCGACAGTCTCTGGCCCAATGCCGTCCCCTTTTGCATCTAGGACATAGCCCTGGAAATGCTGTAGACGTTTTATTTTTAGTTTCTTATATATAACTTGGTCAGTGCCATCACCCTCTTGTTCCTCCACCAGGTCCTCCTCCTCTCCCTCGGAGGCCGAGGACCTCTGTTCCACAACCTCAGTATCTCTGTCAGCACCCTGAGTTGTGTCTGCCTGTTCTGCTGCATCCTGGGATTGAGTGCCAGAGGGGGTCATTACTGGGAAAGAGAGGGACACTGTTTAAGTAATTTGTTGATGTCTTTTCCAACCTTATTCCAAGTTAGTGGGTGAATTGCTGGGCCATTAGCTACCAGCCAAGGGCACTTCTCCTCCACAAAACAGAAGAATTTTACCAGATCCTTTTTCTTAACTCTTAGTCCTCTCTCCCTGAGACTGCCCTTCATTTCTTTAATAAAAAGAACCTCTTTTGATAATTCTTTGCCCATGGCTATGGGACAACTGTGCTTACCTCAAGACTCTCCCAGGTTTCACGATTGATGTGGTCAGGGCGCCTCTACCTTGTGTCTCTACCTTGCATTGTCAGGAGCTCCGTCTATCCATAGTCCAGTAGGCCACTGTGCCTCGGGCCTCACGTTGAGGTGCAACTTGACCCGTCCTGCAGGCCAGGTTATTAGGTCAGACCCGAGGAGGCACCACCTGAAAGACCAATGGGGACGAGAGAGGAAGGAGACCAGGTGCATAAAGAAAGACAGAGACAATCTGAGTTGCGTCAAGGTCTCATTTATTGCAAAGTGAAGCAAGCTTACATACTGGTGGATATGAGGGGAAGGGAGGGAGATGGAAAAATTGTTAGAAAAGGGTTCAGGACAAGGTCTCTTTGGTCCAGTGCTCAAGAAACCGATCAATCAATTAGGAAAGGGTTAGGGAGAGGTCTCTTTGGTCCGATACTTTGAACACTTTGTGGTTTTTCCCAGAATGATTGTTTTTGCAATTCAATGGGTGCAGTTATGCCAGATCATCCAAGCAAGAAAAGTCAAGGCACAGCTATCCAATTTTTGGTTCCCAACATCAGCTGAATGGATACTGTGGGTAATGTTAAGAAATAGTATGGATCCACGAACTTTGGTATAGCTAAAATCTGAAACAGAGATTTAAACTAAGTTGATTTTCTACACTAAAAATGGAAAACCATACTGACATTCTTTCATGACAGATTACTGGATAGCACTAAGGAACAAACTTCAGATTTTCCTCAGTCATTCTAATTTTCATGGTATTTATGATTTTTAATTTGTAGTCATTTGTGTGTAAGGTTGTCAGAAGTATGTAGGACATGGCTCAAGTGTAGACAACTATAAGATAAGGAAGTAGTGTTTCATGAAAATTTGTAAATTTTATTTTATTATTTCACAGTATATGGGTATTTTGCCTGCATGCATGTCTGTGTACCACATGTCTGATATGCCCATAGAGTCTAGAAGACAGTGTTGGATCTCTGCAAATTGGAGTTACAAATGGTGAGGAGCTGCTAAGTGTGTACTGGGCATTGAACCCCAGTCCTCTGGAAGAGCATGCAATGCTGTTAACTTCTGAGCTGCCTCTCCAGCCAATATATATATATATATATATATATATATATATATATATATATATATATATATATAATAAGCTCCTGTAAACACTTTTTACTCTGACATGCACATGAGAATATATCATATATCAACACTACTAAAATAAATCTAAATGAAACTACCCACAACAAGAAATAGAACTTTGTAAATAGCTCAGAAATTATCCTTATCTTAGGTTGTGCCCCTTTCCAGTTAAAATGCCAACAAACTCTGGAAAGAATCTTTTAAAATTTTTTATTTCTTTGTATACCAGTTTTAATAATTCTATGAAAATTGTATACAAGTTATTTGTGAACCCCTACTCCTCCCATACCTTCACTGATCAACTCCCTATCTTGCCCCCAAATTCAAGTGCTCTTTTTGAATTAAGGCATTGTTTTAATAACAGTAAATTTATACAGACTATATATTCATAAGGGTGGGGTCACCCATTGGAGTGTGAGCAATCTATCTGGAAGGAATATTAATCATAGTTTTATGATAATAATTTTCTTAACATATTTATATAGTTAATCATCCATACTTGCATCCATAATCAATGCAATTAAAGTTTGATTGGTCTTAGACTTCAGGAAAATAGAATTATATCTTTTGGATTATATGTCTGTGATGGTTAGTTTTTTTTGCCACAATGACACAAGCTAGAGTCATCTGAGAAGAGGGGACCTCAACTGAGAAAATATCTCCATCAGATCGGGTCTTAGGAAAGCCTGTGGGGTATTTTCATGATTAATAGTTAGTGTGAGAGGTTCTAGCCCACTGTGGTTGATGACACCTCTAGATGGTCCTGGGTTCTTTAAGAAAACAGGATGAGCAAGCCAAAAGGAGCAAGCCAGTAAGCAGCACACTTCCATGGTCTCTGAATCAGCTCCTGCCCTCAGGTTTTCTCCTTGGTTGAGTTTCTCCCTTGGTTTTCCTCAGTGATGGACAGTCATAGGGACATGTATGCCAAATAAGCCCTTTGTTCCCTATGGTCATGGTCTTTACCACATCAACAGAAAGCAAACTGTGGTAATGCTTTTACATGTGTGTGTCTTTGTGTAGGTGTGTGCTTAGACTTTATAAACATTTATAAGTACAACAGAAGGTATGTACCAATCAAAGTATACTCTTGAATATTTTAAATTTTAAGATCAATTTAATTTTTTAATTTATTTATTTTTCCTTGTGGTGATTTGAAAGAAGCAGACTCATATGATATATTTTCTATGATATTCATCACCTTCTAGGTAAAAGCCACAAGAAAAGCACATCTGGATTTGAGTAAGTTGGGTTTATAAACTCACTATAGCAAGTTAACTTTCATAGCATAAGGAACTATATTTCAATCTCATTTTCCATTTTTTTGAATTTACACCCTGAGATTCTCCTAAGCTACTTTCCCTAACATAAACCAACATGCATACACACACACACACACACACACACACACACACACACACACACACACACATATGAGAGAGCCGGGGGAGGGAGGGAGGGAGGGAGGGAGGGAGGGAGGGAGAAGGAGAAGAGAAAGAAAATTGTTTTGCATAGTTAATTAGTTGTCAAGTAAACCTGGTTTTAAAATCCAATGTGATATTACCATTGAACCACTCTGAATTGGAGCTTTGCAGTTTTGAAAATAAGTTCATATTAGTAACTCACAGATGAAATTTAAACCCTTTTTAATAAAAGGCTATAATGTACATTGAGCACAGTTCAAGAAATGACAGCTCTCATTTTTATTATTTACCATTATTTTTATAATTATTAAGTTATGTCCCTAGCCTATGCTCTTGTCAAGAAATGGAGTAGGCATGCTGCATGGCCTTTAGCCAACAATAGCAGATGATATAGTGAAAAGGATTTTTGGACAAGGATTACATGTTACTAAGTTGGGTTTGATTCTACAAACACTAAAAGCTAATCTTATGGTTGTATAGTTTCCTTTGAGAATTTCATCTTATCTCTGTAATAAACAGTGTTGGGTAGTGTTTTATTTAAAACTGAGTTTTGAATAAATTTTAACCATAGAAACAAATGTCATAGTAAGGATATGAAGAGTTTGCCTCAGTTGCCTGCTGATAGGATTTTATCTCTGAAAATCAGAAGAGTAGCAGCCTAAATGATATCCTATCTGAATCATAAAAAATATTTGAATAATCATATAGTAAAAAACATGTTTCAACCAATGCAGTTTCTGTGGTACTGTTCGGCAAATTATGTACTCACATAAATATAAAAATTGACATAGAATTTTAAAATGTGTCAATTCAAGAAAGTAACCATTCTACAATAGGATTGTGAATACCTACAATTAGAGACAATAGTGAAATTTGAGATGCTCCTTCCCTTAATTACCTGAAGGAAAGGTAGCAGGCAAAATTGCTACATCAAGTCAAGATAATGGGAAATACAACACATATAGATTGTATAAAGCAGTGTTCCCAGTGAAAGGACCATTATAAAGAACTATCTGAATTTCAACCAGTGATAGGCTCTGTTACTACTCAAACTTTGCTATTAGTTTTATTACTTCACTAGAGATCACAGGAAAACATAAAGTATTTGGAAATGTTTCTAACTTGAAAGATATAGGCAACAGAAAAAATAAAACCTCTTAGGAAAACATGGTATGCTTAGAACAGAGAAAAATAATATCAAAACTACAATTAGTATCCTTACTCTGAACACATAACTAAGAAATCTTCCTAGAGCTAAACAAGGTATTAAAACAGGCTAGTAATTTTTTTTCAATCAGTAGAAATAAGGGCATATAAAATTGAGGCAAACTGCCAAAGTACAGAGTAAAATTAGGATAATCAGAAATAAAGATCAAAGAAGTTAGGAAATTATTAGCTTACTTTAGGATGTGTGATGTTGCAATAATGGTATTTTCTGAAAGAAAATATAATGTGAAAATGATTTCTCTGAAAGAGAAAAATGACCAAAGAAGTGATTGAAAGTTATTTTACAATTCCAAAAGTCTTTGTTACATTTCTATTGCTGTGAAAAGACACCATGACCAAATTAACATATAAAGCATTTAATTAGGGGCTCACAGATCCATGGGGTTAGAGTCCATGACTATCATGGCCAGGATCAAAGCAGCATGCATGCATGACACTGGAGCAGAAGCTGAGAGCCTACAACAAGGTGGCATTGGAGCAGTTGCTAAAATCTTACACCCTGGTTTTTAAGTTGGAGGCAGAGAGAGAGGGGGAACTAACTGGGAATGTCATGGGTTTTAAAATCTCAAAGGCCACCTGCAGAGATATACCTTCTAATCATTCCTAAACAGTTTCATCAACTGAGGACCAACTATTCAAATATATGAGCCTATGGGGTCATTCTCATTCAAAAATAGAACAAAAGGTATGAGTTTCTGAAAGGAAAAGAACCATTTAATGGAAGTTCCAACAAATCAAAAGGCTGAGAAAACTAGCTATTATATGTAGTTGGAGACCTTCTCTCCAGCCCCTGCCAAGCCCTGTTAGTCCCACAGCCCACTTATAAAATAAACACACAGACACTTATATTATTTAAACTGCTGGGCCATTAGCTCAGGCCTACCATTGTTTAGGTCTTACTCTTATGTTCAGCCCATTTCTATTAATCTATACTTTGCCACTTGGCTGGAGGCTTACTGGTACCTTACATCTTCCTAGTCCTGGCAGCTGCTGGCAGTGTCCCCTCCTGCCTTCCTGTTCTCCCAATTCTCCTCTCTCTTAGTCCCACCTGTACTTCCTGCCTGGCTACTGACCAATAGTGTTTTATTTACCAATTAACCATCCACAGCAATTATAAACAATATTTTAGAAAATTGGATTAAAATAATGATCCTAAAATCTATTAGAGGGAAGAAAAGTGAGGGGAAACTAAAGTCATATCAAGAATAGGAAAGAGAGCAAAGAGATTTCTTGGAATTAACATTTGATTGTGATTGTGTTACTGTTTCCTTCTCATTTGATAGCTGGAGCATCTCTGTTAGTAACTGCTCAATACCAAATAGCACATCTCTAATTGGGAAATCTGATGGAACAAAAGTCAGGCTCACAGTAGTGTGTCAGACATAAGAAAACCAAAACACAGGAAACAAGAAATGTATTGGCCTGGTCTGGAGATGTTAAAGATGGTGAAGAGGAGCATGGGGAGCTTAATGAGCAGGGAAGGATAGGGGGCAGTGATGTTGACTTTATCATGAAATAGTTGGGGTTTGTGGTGGGTTCTCCATCAGTGAGATGAGAAAGGAGTGTGCTGTGTTGAAAACAACCACACAACAAAAGTTTTAAGAAAACCAAAGGAGACAAGATAGAGCTGGGTTTCAACCATTATCAAGGCCTAAAAACTGATGTTGAGGCCAGTAACTATCTGAAATAAATTTATAAAATACTTTATGGAAGCAAAGTATCAAATGTTTTGGGGACGAATTCTTTTAAACCTTATATTATTTAAACCTTCAAACATTAAGAGATATTGAATTTTAGGATACATGTTTCTCAAATGATTTGCCATATTCTCAAATGATTATATCACATTTAAGAAAGTAGTATATCTAACTTGCAAGATAACTTGTAAAGAATGGAAGGCATCAAGATTATAGGAACACTAGAATCCAGTAAGTTGGGAGCAAACACTGCCATTCTGAAGCAGGAGGCTAGAGAGTAGTAGCAAAGGTATCTCCAAGTAAGATATTAAAAGGTTACTAAAAGGATGTTTATATATTGGGAACACATTTTTGCTTCTAGGGTACTAGTTGTAAATTAAGTAAAAAATAGTCCCAAGGCAGTCTCTGGAAAATGAAATATTGTACAAGAAAGTATAGGCCATGATCTTCAATCTGAGACTCTGATGTGAATATAATTTAATCATATCAATAAACCATATTAATGAAGTTTTGTGGCAAATTTCATAAATGATCTTACAGGAGTCTGTTATTTTTTAATAATTGATGTAATAATTAATTGAAACATACAATGTCACCCAAGAAGTTTAGTTTAGAATTTATCCTCTTCTAGCTCAATGTGGTGTCACAAACTTATAATTACCACACTTAGGACCTTGAAGTAGAAGAATGATAAGGATTCTTGGCCAGCTTGTGCTACAGGGCATGACTACCACAAATTATAGACACACATACATGTACACAAACACACATGTGTTTTCCCTTGTGAGAAACCACACTTTTTTGCCATAGAGAACAAATCACTAGAATCTTCTGGTCAATATGGTTTAGGGTGATTTTATCTTTTTAAATAAATATTCATGCTCCATATCATTTCTACATAACAGATTTCTCTGTGTCTGTCTTTGTAAAAGAGAACAGCAGTTATCTTCTAGCTTAGTGTTAGTTTGTTATTTTTCCATATAATCAATAGAATTTCATTTAGAATAGTTTGTCATTGTAATTTGATGAGATTGAATTGGAAATGCCAGCAAAGGAACTGTATATGTAAATAGAAAGTACCATTTGCATATTTAAGCACTACAAACCAGGATATATAAACATAGGCTTTCTTTTCAATATCAATTTGCATAAAATTTGAGCCACCAACAATCTATTTATGTACAGAGTACAGAGCTAGTAATCCCAGGAAAATACTGAGTGCTTATTCTTTGGTCCCAGTATTAGTTAGAATACACACACTTGAATTTTTATGTTGATATATGGAAATATGAATTTTTATTACACATAAACTAATTTATTATTCTAGTATTAACACAAGAGACATAGACAAGAGCAAAACCTTTTCAACTCTAGAGACATATCAAGTCACAGCTGTGAATTTGCACTGACTAGGGCTAACCTCAAAGGTACATACAGCCAATTAATTTTCTATTGATATAAAACACAGCTCAAATCACAAAGAGTGTAAGAGAGTTTACACTGAGCAAAAGAGGAAGCAGACCCAGACTCAGGTTGACCCAAATTACCTACTTCAATAAGGTAGTAGCTACATAAACTTTTCATAGTCACAAACCAAAGTCATTTTCCAAAGTATTTATCAAGTATGTTGGCAAGGACATCAGGAGGAGGCTTATAGGAAAGCAGAGAAATCTTTCCTAGATACTTCAGATGCTATCTAATGACATTTTTAACTTGTAGGTTTATGATCTTCTAAGAATATATTCCAAAAGTTTTACTTGGTAATTACAAGAATATTAGGTTAGATATAAGGAAAGGCAATAAATGGCTAAGAGGACTCAAGATAACTCAGATTATTTGATTTGTTTGGGGACATTTGAACTCTAGTCACAAAGTCCTAATCATTCAATCCCTTCTGGTATCTTCTTCAACACAGACGTAGCAATTTTCTTGGGAACGTCATTTCACATTACCTACTTCATATGATTCCACAAACTTACTCCAGCAGTCTTTATCTCAGCAACTCAGGAAAAAACCCACAACTAGTTCAGTAATAAATATTTCTTTTCATTTACTATATATAATTTTTAAAATCATTTTGAAACTGAGAAAGGTTTGAAAATTATTTCCAATTGTGAATGATCTCATAAGATATATTTCTTCTGAGATGACCCATGGATCATGTAAGATGAGACTGTGAGTATAGCCTATGATAGGTTACAATGAAGTGGAAGGACGGCCAAAATGGATGAAAGAAAACAGAGACTAGGATCAAGGGAGACAGCTTAGTCATTAAAGCACTTGCATTCAAACAAGAAGACCTAGGTTTGTATCACCAGAACCCATGAAAATTCTGGATTAGCATAGATGCCCACCTGTAATTCCAGCCTCCAATGTGGGTGGCAGGAAACCCTGGAGGAGCCGGGCCATCTAATGTAATAGAAGACTCCAGGATCAATTTGGACCCTCTACACCCTCTTGTACATGCACATACAAGTTTGCCAAAACACTTAAGGCCATGCTTGCACATGCTCACACACTGCAAATATATACATGTGAAAAAAAGAGAGAAAAAAATTCTGGGGGCATGAATAATTTTGTCTGTTTTGTGATTTTTGTTTGTAGTTCTATTTGAAGACTATCTCAAAATAAAAGTATAATATAGACTGTGGCTATATACACCACAAGGCACATGCAACTATACAAATCTATATCAAATGGGAGTGACCTATTAATACCATCTGGACAGTTTTTGGGTAGCTGCAAATAAATATATTGTCGATCATCAAGAAACTTCTTAGTTATGTTATATTGTTCAGGTTCTTATTCTGTAATCTCAACACACACCTTGCAAACTTCTCTGACTCCTACCTATTCCCCACATCCCAAAGATACTATTTGAATGGACTAAACCTATCTTTACTTGAAACACTTGTATGTTTATGCTGTGGGAGCTATCACATCCAGACCTTGTGTGTTCCATATGCAAGAACTGTACCACTGAGCCATTCCCCTACAACACTAGCAATGCATGCACATGTACAACAAGCAAACAAATCAGTCCAAAACTAACTCCTTAAGATACATTGTTGCTTCTTTCCCTTCATAATTCAAATTGCACACATTCTTTCAAGTTCAGAGAAGTGTGATTTTTTTCTTTAAAGCAGGCAAAGTGGGAAATGAAGCACTCTCTTGCCCCATTCACTGCCACCTTCAGTTATATAAGTTCCTGCACTTCCTATGGGAAACAAATATGTATTTGGTATGGGAAATAAATATGTATCTCACTCTGATAGCCTCCATAGCTATGGCAATTTGGGTTTTCAAAAACATCATGGGTCTTAAACACCCTGTCCTAATTGCTCTGTAAGTACATTCACATCTTTCAGAATACATGTTGACAATAGAGGCTTGGAAAATAAGTCTATAATGTTCATAACAATGGATGACCAAGAATGCTAATTTTTCTGCCTCCCTGAACTCAGATATCTAATAAAGTTTTAAATGTTGCTTTATTTGAGTATTGCTTGTGATTTCCAATCATCCTACTCTAACTTTGATGTTTTCCTCTTACCCAAGAGCTTCACAGCACTCAAGAAGCAGAAGCAGAAGGATCTCTGTGAGTCCAAGACCAGCATGGTCTACATAGCAATGTCAAAGACTGCCATGTCTTAAAACAGCAGTGTCTCAGTTATGTCTTCTAATTGTTAATGAAATGTCTGGAAGCCTCAACCTCAGAGCAGCTGTTCATTCTTTCTCTTTGCTTGGAAAAGTGTCTCCCTTAAGGATCCCATATCTCCTGTATCCTTTTCTTTTGTTGGATCCTTCATATTTGTTTTGTCTGTTTCTCTGTGAAACACTGGCTGACCTGGAACTCACTCTGTAGACCAGGCTGGATTTGAATTCAGAGATCCACCTGCCTCTGCCTTTGGAGTACTGGGATTAAAGACATGCACCACTATTCTTGGTTGCATAACTCAAAATCTTATATGACCTTCTAGAAGCAAAAATAATTTATTGGAATGTGGTAATTTATATATAAAAACTAAAGAAGCTGCATGGCAAAAACATTGTTTAATATTTTGTGTTTCATCTAAATTTAATTATATTTTTAGCCTGATGGTACTATTCTGAATTAAGATTTGTAAAATTAAATAAAATTTAGGAAGATGGTTAATTGAAATATGTGATAACATAATTAATTTTTCATTGCAATTCACAAAGTATCAAGTAGCACTTTAATTAAAGTTATATTTAATTTATTTCTATGACAATTACATTTTCTATTGTAGCCATTTCTGTGGTATTTCCACAGATGAAAAATATTGCATTAATATATTTTAAAAGATAATTGCATTTGAATAGTTGTATGGTAATAAATGAATAAGTACTATCCATATGCCTGGGATTTTTTTCTAAATGTCCTAGAAATGTTGACTATTAGGATTTTAAAGTCCTCCTAACAGACATTTTCTTATGGAGATATGTATTTGCTCCTCACAACTGACAGAATATCATCAAATACTGCTTCAGTCTCTACCCTAATGTGTTCTCCTAGGAGGAGTCAGGGCTGTAGATTAGAGCTCAGGTTCCAGGAATAATACAAAAGTCCCTGTTTCAACTCTTTATACATGCACATAGAAAGAAGGAGAACTGCTTGATATTATAGAAGTTATGGTTTTGCTTTTGTTTCTACAGGAGAAGAAAAGCGATGCATACCATCAAAACTGTTCGATTTGAACAAGAGACATCTCTTAATTGGAAGAGGTGATAGTTCATCAACCAGCATGACCATCCAATTGAAATTAACTTATACCACTAACAAATGCTTTTCATTTAATCAGATATTACTTGCCAAAAGGGAATCTCCCCAAAATTAGGCTTAGGGAAAGGGTTTTTTTTTGTCATTCAGGAGAATGAAGGATAAGGAATCTGAAGAACATTGGACAAATGAGACATCTAAAGAAAAAGGACAAATCATCCCAGAAAAAAATTGTCCCAAGAAATAGAGTAAATTGGCCTATTGGTATATAAACATATAAAATTTCATAAGTCTTCCTAAATGTTTGTTTGTGCTGTTTTCTACAGACACTTAACACAAATGGTCTTTATGTAGTCCCAGTTCAATCAACAATTAAATCTGGCTTTAGAGTTGGAGAATGGCTCTCTCCTTCTCTAAACCCAAGCATGCTTGTTAAAAGAAAATGCAATATCTCTGTATCATGTCAGAAGAGCCATCTGATATAGGACAGAAGAAAACCAAAATTAAGGGACTATTCTATTGCCACTAATCTCAATTCATTGGTTCTATTTTGATTCTTTAAAACTTTTCTTAATATATGAATTTTATATCAAAATTTACAAGATATATATATATTGAACTTTTGTTATGATATTAAAGTCATATAGAATTCTAAATAATTCTAGAAAAAAAGACTTCATCTAGATGCCTGTACATGTTTTCGTATTTGAGTCTCCATCAGTTTTCTGCAGGGAATCATGACTATGTCTAACAGTGACTTTGAACTTTCCAAAAAGATGATGAGGCCCCCTCAGTGAGGATTCCTCATAGTCAATAATAATATCATCAACCTGAAAAACATCAACAAAATATCATCTTTGGCCTACTAACTTCTCAGGTCAGTTTCAAGATGGCTAGCTGAGATGATCCAGCCTCACAAACTATTCGAGCAAGGACTTGAAATAAGCCCTACACTTTTGCATTGTACAGAGACTGGACAACAAATGATACAACTACCTCTCCCAGGATTTGACAATTAACTCAACATTTTTCTTTTCAGGATCCCCTAAAGATGCCAATGTCCCCAAACAGCAGGGAGTAATGGTAAGAACATGACACTCACATTCCCAAGAGGCAGGGTGGGTGGTGTTTGGTCTTTCAATGGGTTTTGGATAATTGTCATTGTTTAGGATGTTTGGTTACGAGATGTTAATTGTTAATGGTCAGGAAAAAAGTTAAACAAAGGAAATTAGATTTAGGGTTATTGTTTGGAAAAAAAGGAAGAAAAAGAAAAAGATGATATAGATAAGACGTAGATTATTGAATCTACTCTGAAAAGAAAAAAGAGAGGATATAGATATATATAAAAATGTAGATTATTGAACCTACTTTTAAAAGGCAACTACTAGTTTTAAATATTTTATATTGGATTGGATTTTTATATATTATATACAAAATATGTAATTGCTACAGAGTTGAGATTGATTTATATAGATATGATCAGATAAAAAGGTAGATTATTGAATCTACTTTTAGAAAGCAACTGCTAATTTTAAATATTTTACATTGGATTGGATTTTTGTATATTGTATACAAAGTAGGTATATTGATACCAATTTGAGACTAATATATTGTACATATATTTCTAATCTTGTTCAAGATATTGTACCTATACAGTTCATTTAACAATGTAATGCAATTTGCTAATCCTTGAAAGTTATTATTACCAGTTATTAGGATATAAAGAAATAAAAGTTAGTAGTCATTACAAATGAACTTGTAGTCATATTAGTTATGTTTTCAAGGTCCAGCAGAGATACATTGTAGATAGGCAGGTACTATTTCAGACCTTTCAGAGATCTACAGTATATGGCATTTAAGATGTTTTAATAACATAGATTTTTTTCTATTTTTTTCTGAGTATGAGACATGTCTACTCCTGGCAGCACCAATCTACTTCAGAGAAGACATGGGCACTGAAGAATCTCCACAAAGAGTTTACTTTCACTGTGGCAAAGGTTAGCTACTGGGGAAGAAAATGCCATTAAATTGCCTGCTGGCAGTATGCTGTCCAAAATAGATGGGCAAGGACACAAAAAAGGACTGCTGATCCTTGTCAAGACAAGTGTGGTTGCAGCTGTGGCAACAGGCATCCTCTGAGGCCAGGACAATATGGTATTATTGCTGAAGTGGCTTTGCAATCTGAAAAAGATACAGTGCCCCTCCCTTCAAAGGCAGCTGAACAGGCAGTGGGCTAGTAGTTTCTGGTGTGCATTGGAACCATAGCTGAAATAGGGCCTGCATGGGTCTCCACCAGTCATCTGCATATATATTATTGCTTCCAGTTTATTGTTTTTTATGGGATTCCTCAGTGTGTGAACAAGTCTCTGATTCTTGTGCCTTCTCTTGGGCTCTTTTCCTCCTGTTTATTTTTGTGAAAGAGAACATTACATTCAAAGTTTACTATGCTTGAGAGACAAAAAAGCAAAAAATGCCTTGAACATGCAAGCCCCTAGCTTGTACAAGCTGTGCCCTAGCAGCTCACCCACTACACCCATTTTTCCAAGACATTGAAGACTGTTCTTAAATTGACTGATCCTGTAAAATCTGCTGTTCCTAGCCAGACAATAGGTCATAGAACTAACTACTATTTCTGTTTATGTAATTGAACTTGCTTACTATGCTCAATGACTGGGACAACTGCAAGACAGATATGTTAAAATTAGACCATGCTTACATGTAGACAGAATATATGTAATCTCGTGGTTTTGGCTTTATAAGCCTTGGATTAATATGACCAGGGGCTGCAACTTAGGAGCGATCTCAGTTGCAATCTTGGTGTCATGAGCATCTGGCACCAGCATATATTTAATAAAGCCTCTTCTTATTGAAATTTTATCATGGTCACAGTGAATCTCTGAGTGATCCCAGACCCACAACGTTTTGTTCAATTCTAACATGTTAGTTTAGGTTTTACTTATTATGTTATTATTTATTTATTTGTTTGTCTGTTTATTTATTTTGGTTTTTCAAGACAGGGTTTCTCTGTGTAGCCCTGGCAGTCTTGGAACTCACTCTGTAGACGAGGCTGGCCTGGAACTCACAGAGATTGATCAACCTGCTTCTGCCTCTCAAGTGCTGTGATTAAAGGTGTATACCACAACAGCTCGGCTATAGTTTATTTTATTATTATAACTTAGAAGCCTGTATGGTTTCATACACACACACACACACACACACACACACACACACACACACACACACCCTTTATTGATTCTTTGGGAATTTCACATCATGCACTACAATTCTGCTCATTTCCCAGTCCCTCCATATCCTCTCTTCACCCTAGCAGCATCCCTCCCCCAAAAGAAAATTAAAAAAAAAAAACTAACTCAACCAACCAAACAAACAAACAAACAAAAAACACACTTCATTCCTCTGTCTCTCTCAACTCTTCAACACCGCTTCATTCATTTTAGTGGCACTGGGATCCTCAGTGTCTCATGCAGTGTACCTCTTCTCTCAGTGTCCTTTAACATCTCTTCCAGGGAGAAGAAAAAGAGCATTGAGGGCCAGGAAGAAGGTGGGAAGGGCCTTAAGTGTTCACATCCTTTCTCATGTCACTTTTAGAAAAGGTCCCCCCAAGTTCCAGGGCTTCAGTCAGAAATAGAAGACAAAGCAGAGGAGTTGAGACAGCTGAACCAGAACTGCAGCAAATATGCTGTGGATAACCCATCTTAGGTGGGACAGGAGCTTTGTGCACTAGTGCTGTACCCAAGGACAGTGAACCCCTATTTTATAAGAAGAAACAGCATGGAGGTGATAGAGGGGACTGGGAATACTGATTTACGGGTCCTTGCTCCTACAGCTTCAGTTAGGGGTCTTAGTCATCAGCTAAGCTTCCTTTTGCCTTGTGTGTGTCATGTGGCATTGGGCTTTCTGGGCAGTAGATCACATTGCATGTGTCTGCTGGATTGCCAGTGTCCTCTGCCCCTCGCTGTGAATTTTGCAGGTCTTAAGGTGGCCTTGTTCTCTTTTCCTCCTGTATCCTATTGTTCCCAAATTTTCCTTGTCATCTGTCTGCCCCTGTGTCTTTATTGATTATGGATAGAAATGAATCTGATCTTGATTTCTTTACAACTGCACCTGCTTGTTGTAGAATATTCCTTTACACTTTGAATATGTGTCACTCTGATTGATTTAATGAAAAGCTAAATGACCAGTATCTAGGCAGGACTTTTGAGGCAGAGAGAATGCTGGGAAGAAGCAGCAGAGACTCAGAGAGTCACCAGCCAGATGCATGTCAAAGAACATGGGCATTGCAACTTGAAGGAAACTGATTACAAAGAAATGGGTGAATTTAAATTATAAGAACCAGTTAGAAAGAAGCCTAAGCTACAGGGTGAGCTTTCATAATTAATATGAAGTCTCCATGTTGTGATTTGGGAGTTGGCAAGACAGACAGAAAAATCTGCCTAAACCTGCCTTTTCTGGTTCTTCTCAGTACTGTCTTCTTGGACCACAGGAGTGTGGATGAGGATGCAGATACTAGAGAGCCTACAGCAGGGCTTGCAACTCCTTTGGGGGTCAAACAACCTTTTCACAGGGGTCTACTAAGACCATCGGAAAACACAGATATTTACATGATGATTTGTAATCGTATAAAAATTACAGTTATGTAGTTAGAGTTTTTCTGCCTGGCCCAGTCAGGACAAATCTCTCTTACTCGCCAGTTCCACAGTCGCTCAGACCCAACCAAGAAAGCACACAGAAACTTATATTGCTTACAAACTGTATGGCCATGGCAGGCTGCTTGTTATCTACCTTTTCTATCTTAAATTAATCCATTTCTGTTAGTCTATACTTTGCCACATGGCTCATGGCTTACCAGTGTCTTTACATGTTGCTTCTCATGGCGGCGGCTGGCGGTGTCTCTCCAGCCTTCTACTTCCCAGAATTCTCTTCTCTCTTGTCCCGCCTATACTTCCTGCCTGGCCACTGGCCAATCAGAACTTTATTTACACAGAGTGATATCCACAGCACTTCCCCTTTTCTTTATTTTTTAAGGAAGGTTTTAACTTTTACATAATACACTTACATATAACAAAACAATTATCAAGCAAGAATTACAGTTACAATATTAAAGAAGATATCCTATCTATCTTATATTTATGAGTCTAAGGTTTTATATCTAACGTATCTTTAATCATAACTGAGGAAATTATAACTATCTAGTCTTCAACCACATCAAAGACCTCAGAAGGATATAATATTACCTGAGAACCGGGAGAAGGATGCAAGCAACTTTCGGGAGTCTTGCAGGGTAGACAGAGACAGCTGGCAGCCTGAACAGTCACCTAATGTTCCTTTGTAAAGTTGGGGCATTTGTCTTCAGCCCACAGGTCTAGAGTCTCTTGGTCACTTCTCTCAGTGTCCTGTAGAATGTCTGGCAGTTTCCTCTGTGAAGCAGGAACCTGAAGGACCATTTTGTCAAGCAAAGTTTAGTAGTCATCTTTCTATGGGTCCTGCATGTCCAGTTGATCAAGCAGTCCAGGCAAGAACAGTTTCTTGCCCAAATGGCTATTTTTGCCAAGGTGAAGATAAACTCCATATGAAGTGTCTTCAATGCCAATCTTCCTCTCTGAAGTAAATCGGTCCTGCCAGGAGCAGACATGTCTCACTGTCCAGAAAGTCTAAATTTTAAAAGTATTTTAAATGCCATATTCTGTAGGTCTTTCAAGTATTTGAAGATTGCCTATCTATCTGAAATATGTCTATGTATATCTAGAAGACTTAACTAACATGGCTACGAGTATGATTATCATAGATGACTAATTATTAATCTATTTTTAATTATCCATTTCAATTTAAAATGAGCTATAGAAACATAATACCTTAAACACAATTAGAAATATACACACAGTATAACAAAATTAACTTTAAGTTTGTATCAATAGACTAAAATCTAAACCAATGTAAAACATTTTAAACAAGTTGTTGTTCTTTAGAAGTAAGTTTCTTAATCTACCCCTTCATCCTATTATATCTGTATCATATCCCCTTTTCTTCTTTAGAAAGAGATCGTGTTTATAATCAATCTACTTTAAAGAAAAATATTGGTTTTTCTCTGTCCCACACCAGAGGGCTCTTCTGATTTGGGACACAAGAAACTCTTAACCTTTTCTTTTAGCAATATGTCTGGGTTTAGAGAAGGAGTGAGCCAATTCCATCTCCAAAGCCAGATTGATAATTTTGGGAATGTAGGCGTAGTTTCTCTTACTACTTCCTGCTGGAAGGGGGCGCTGTATCTTATGGGGACACAAAGAAAATTTTAGGATTATGGAGTAGTCCATTAGGGTGAACCTCTGAGCCAGTTGCCTTGAAACCACTCTGGATGTTGGATCATCTGGGCCATGGTGTCATCGGAGACCTTTCAGGTGGTCTTGGCTGATGAAACCTGATGTATCTTAATGTGGAACAAGTCTATAGCCTCTGGCTTTCTGTGGAAACAAAAGCAGAGACTCTTTTCCAAAGCAACATTTCCTTATATCCAAATTTCAAAGTCAAGGTACCTTTAAAATTTACATATTTGTTTAACTCAACAGCTTTTATGGTCAAATCTTTTTTTGCAGTTAAAAATCCCAAAGACAAGACAAACCAGATTCTCTGTGTAATATCCATCTTTGTAAGACTGAAACGCCCCTGTGGCTGCTGGCTCCACCCAACTCAGCTTCCCAACATGGTGGTGGTACAGTTTACCGCCAGCTCTGGGTCTGGAGCCATGTGTACCATCAACTATCAGAAGCAGTTCTATTGAAGCAGTGCATAGCCCAGAAACCCTTCACCCCCCCTTTTTTTTTAACTCACAAAGGCTAAATCCACCATGCAGCAGAGCAAAGTGTTGCTTGTAGACTTTTCATTCCTACCACAGGGCAGGTCAGACGCACACACCAGGAACCCACCATAGTAGCTCAAACTGGCAGGCTGCCGCTAACTTGAGAGAGACAATTAGGAAGCTGTTTTTAGCTCCATCTTAGAATCTTTTTTGTCAGGTTTTAGGTGGAAACTCTTGCCAACACGTTGGATGCCATTTGTAGTTAGAGTTTTTCTGCCTGGCCCAGTCAGGACAAATCTCTCTTACTCGCCAGTTCCACAGTTGCTCAGACCCAACCAAGAAAGCACACAGAAACTTATATTGCTTACAAACTGTATGGCCGTGGCAGGCTGCTTGTTATCTACCTTTTCTATCTTAAATTAATCCATTTCTGTTAGTCTATACTTTGCCACATGGCTCATGGCTTACCAGTGTCTTTACATGTTGCTTCTCATGGCGGTGGCTGGCAGTGTCTCTCCAGCCTTCTACTTCCCAGAATTCTCTTCTCTCTTGTCCCGCCTATACTTCCTGCCTGGCCACTGGCCAATCAGAACTTTATTTACACAGAGTGATATCCACAGCACAGTTATAAAGTAGCAATGAAATAATTTCGTGGTTGGGAGTCACTACAACATGGGGAACTACATTAAAGGGTCACAGCATTGGGAAGATTAAGAAAAACTGGCCTAAACACTTATGATATAGTCAAGTATCAGTGTATTTCTCCACTCCAGTTCCTTATTAGAATTTTACTTCCAAGAGTATGTGTGTGAGCATGACACAACACCTGAACATGTGGATGTTAGTGGAAAATCTGAGAGTGTCTGTTCTCTCGTTCTGTCCTGTGGGGCCCAGGAATTGAAATCAGGTCTTCAGGAATGTCATTGTGTCCCTTTACCCACTGAGCAATCTCCCTGGCTATGGTAGAGAGTTTTTTCTTTTTTAGAATTAATTTTTTCATAGTCTGATCATATTTTTCACTCCTTCTCTCCTCACCTCCCAGTCCCTCTTCAGAAAAGTCAAGGTGTAGTGGGTAGTCATTCCAGCCTTGGCCTGGAAGTTGCAACCCCCATTGAGGCTTTGTAATGGTCACGCCCACAAGGCAGGGCTGAGGCAGGATGCTGAAGACGCAGGATCAAGAGGAGAGGCCTATCTTGGTTCCAGGACACTGGACGCTGGAGGTAGTCTGAGCAGAGTTCTCCAGAGAGCACATCCGGACAGTACCATACCTTTCCCAGATCCTGAAACCTATCCCTTCATTTGTAAGTTACCCCACACAATAAACATCCCTTTTAACTATGTTGAGTGGCCTTAATAATTTCACCAATAGGAAGGCCTCCCAGGTATATCAGCCAGCCAGGGCATATCAATACTAGGGAGTTCTTAGAACAACCTTAAATGTTTTGACACGATGAAGTCAGTTCTCAACAGTTCTCTGTGAAAAAAATGATGAAATGAGAATTTGTTGAAGTGGGGACAAAGATAGCAAAAATGTGTGCACTTTCCGTTCCAGCCTCCCCCCACAGGAGTGGACAAAGGTATTAACCATCAGCTAGCTCTTCCTGAGCTATTTTTCCTGAGTACCTCCTGGCCTGAGGTCAGGAGAAATCTCTCTCTCTCTCTCTCTCTCTCTCTCTCTCTCTCTCTCACACACACACACACACACACACACACACACACACACACACACATGCTGCTCCAGCAGCCACTCAGACCCAAGTAAAAACACAGAGGCTTAAATTATTTATGAACTGTATGGCCATTATCTCAGGCTTATTACTGACTAGCTCTTACAATTAAATTAACCCATAATTCTTATTTATATTTAGCCATGTGGCTTGGTACCTTTTCTCAGTTCTGCCTTCACATTTGCTTCCTCTGTGTCTGGCTAGCAACTCCTGACTCAGCCTTCCTCTCCCCAGAATTCTCCTTGTCTACTTATCCTGCCTATACTTCCTGCCTGACTACTGGCCAATCACTATTTAATTTATCAACCAATCAGTGCAACACATTCACAGCATACACAGTGACATCACCCATCATTTTTCTTTGTATTCCAAAGGAAGGAATATGTGTTGCTCTGATTGGTTGGCAAATAAAGATCTTTGGCCAGTGGTGAGGCAGAATTAGGTTAGATGGGACATTCTAACTAGAGAGAAAGGAAGGAGAAACACAGAGCAGAGGAGACACTGACAGCCACCCCCAATGAAGAAAGATATAAAGATTACAGTAAACCATGAGCCAAGTGGCAAAGTATAGTTTTATAGAAATGGGTTAACTTAAGATGTAAGAGCTGGCTAGCAAGAAGCCTGCCATGGTCATATTTTAAAAATACTGTTAGTCTGTGTGTGTTTATTTGGGTCTGAGTGGTGGATGAGAGAGATTTATCCTGACCACAGGCTAGGTGGGACACAGAAAAACTTTAGCTACAGCCTTCCATAAAAATTGTAATAAAACAGCCTTTTTGTTGAGGGCACACACCAGGAATAAATAGGTAATAAAGTACTTTATTGCTAATGTAAGGGGGGAAAGACAGGAATGCCGTAGCCAGCATGGATGCCTAAGTCCTGGTGAGACCAGAGGAGCCCATCCCCTACTTATTCCTGGAGAATGATGACATACTTGGACTCCACCAAAGTCTTCATGGCGAGGTCTTTCTTGGTAGGTTGGGGATGCATGTTTGTCATTATTGCCCTTGGATTCTTCCTAAGTTTAGCTCTCTTGTTGTTAATCAATTGTGAAATCAGAGGGATAAAGGGTTAGATTAACATATTTAGCAGTTCCTCCTCTAATGGGAAGAATACACCATGGAGTATCATTTGCCCCTATGAATCTCTTTTGAACCCACAAGGCAGTTTCTAAATGCTCCCATGAAAGAGTATTTTATGGTGCAATTATTCCATTTACCTCATAGTTTTTCATTATTTCTTTCTTTTATCAAGTGCATATGTGACCTTTTTTGACCTAGATACTCCCTGCAACTGCATGATAATTTCCAATTAACCTTAGTTTCAAAATGTTGCTCAACAGAAGACCCCTGTGAAATACCCCTGTGTGTCACAAGGAACAAAATGTTAATTATGGCTCATATATATGTATACACATTCATATATGTGAAAATATATATGCTACACTCATACTACACACACACACACACACACACACACACACACACACACATATACATTCTTTATTCTCCTCTTGGGCAGTGTTCCTGGAGCTTCAGAAGGAAAGGCATAAATGTCCTATAGGGAGGAGAACTCAATTGTAATTTATTCTAAGCATTTTGCAGAACCATGAGCAATCACTGCTGATAGCTACAAGTGAAGTTTCTTCTATTATAAATAAGACTAACACATTTTGATATAAACACAAATATTTATACTACAGTTTGGTGCCATGTTAGTTTAGAGAACCATCGGTAGTGAACACTTAGTCATGGTTCATAGTGGGAATGTAGAATTATGTGGCCATTATGGAAATCAATGAGATTTTACTCAAAAGCCTAGAAATAGTGGGAGGGTCTGGAGAGATGACTCAGTGGTTAAGAAAATCCAAGTTTGAATTCCAGCACCAACATGGTTGCTTACAACTATCTGTATCTCCAGTTCCAGAGGACCTGAAGCCCTCTTCTGGCCTCTGTTGACACCAGGCACACACACACACACACACACACACACACACACACACACACACATTTTATATATATACATATACATATACATATGTATATATACACACATATATACATACACATATTTTCATATATATACATACATACACACACACACACACACACACATATATATATATATATATATACAAAACAGCCACATAATTTTTAAGCTAGAAATATATATTCCATATGACCCCACTATACCACTCTTGGTCACATAACCAATGGAATCTATACCCTACTCCTGATACTCTTGATCATCTATGCTCAATAATACTTTAGTCACAAAAGCTGGAAAATCGAATGAGCCTACAAATCCACCAACAGATGAATGAATAATGAGAATATTGTGGATATACACAATGGGATTCTATTCAACTGGAAATAAACCTGAAATTATGAAATAAGCAAGTAAAATGGGTAGAACTGTAAAAGGTATGCTGGATGAAGGGACCCAGGCCCAGAGACAAATGTCTCACATGCTATCTTATGTAGTTGGGAAGTAAAGACACCAGGATTTTGAAGCATCTGGTCACAGTGCATGCACATTCAGGAACAAAATGAGACAATCCAAGGTAACAATCAGCTCACAATCTCCACTTTATATATATTCTGAGATGCTTTCCCCAGGAACTGGCACATCTCCTAATTAAGATGAGTCTTCCTATTGCTTAGTCACAACAGGGGAAAAATTCTACCAACAGATGGTAAATTTTTGTTACTGTATCTCATGGTATGAAAAATAAAATGAAAGGTAACCAGGAAGTAGGAAAAATAAATGTTAGGAGAATGTAAGAATAAAAGTATTTTGAGCAAAAAAAGATTTGTGTATAAAGACTAAGATAGCTGGATGTTTCTTCCAGAATGGTAAAACCAGCATGAAGGACTTAAGAAAGTTACAAAGCTCTGAGTATGCTATATAACATATACAAAATGTGAGAATTAGAGATGATACATGTATGACATTAAATCTAATTCTAAGGACAAAGGCCAATACATTGTTATCAAATCTCTACTACTTCTATCATTGGAGTTATTTATCTGCTCTTGGTAACAGTTACAAGGACTGGCTAAGAGTAAAAAATAATGTCTAATCAAGGTTCATTTACAGTGGTCCCACATACTACCCAAGAAACACAACTGTCACCCACATTCAGAGGGCCTAGTTCAGCAACCTCAGAGAAGCTAGGTAATAAGGAGGATCTTAATAGAGACATGCATAGATCGCTATAGAAAGGGGACATAGATAAGATCTTCTGAGTAAATTGGGAGCATGGTGGAGGTAAGGGGAAGTGGCAAGAGAACATGAGGGAACACGGTAGACATGCTGAGGGGTGGCTGAACAGAGAGGGAGACCAAGGATTGAGATACATTTTTATATTTATTTAAATTTTAAATCATTTTACATACCAACCTCAGATGCCCCTCTCATCCCTTCTCTTGCTCCCCCCAGCATCTTCCCCCTACCTCCCATCTCCTCTTCCAAAAGGGTAAGACCTCCCATGAGGAGTAAGCAAAGCCTGGTACATTCAGTTGAGGCAGGTCTAAGCCCCTCTTCCCTACATCAAGGGTGAGCAAGATAGATAATGGGCTCAAAAATCCACCTCATGCACCAGGGATAGACCCTGATGCTACTATCAGGGGTCCCTCAAACAGACCAAAGTAAACAAGTGCCCCCCTATGCAGAGGGCCTTATCTAGTCCGATGCAGGTTCCATAGCTGTCAGTCTAAAGTTTGTGAGTTTTACATGAACTTGGTTCAGTTGTCTCTGTAGATTTCCCCATCATGATCTTGACCCCTGCCCCTTGCTCATATAATCCCTCTTCCCTCACTTTGACTGGTTCCTGGAGTTCAGCCTCATGCTTGGTTGTGGATCTCTGCATCTGCTTCTGTCAGTTACTGGAGAAAAGCTCTATGATGACAATTAGGGTAGTCACCAATCTGATCATCAGGGTAGACCAGTTCAGGCAACCTCTCCACTATTTTTAGTAGTCTAATCTGGGGTCTTCCTTGTGGATTCCTGGGAAATTCCCAAGCACCAGGTTTCTCCCTAACCCCATAATGGCTCCCTCTATCAAGATGAGCCCAGCTACGACTGTAAGGTTCCAGGTCAAGAGAGGGAGGAGAGATTATGTGAGCAAAGAGGTCAAGATCACTATGGGGAAACCCACAGAGAGCACACAGACTCTGGATTGACAGCTGAGAAACCTTTATGGGACTCAACTAGGCCATGCTGTTTTAATATCTCCTTTCAACTCTCATTACATTGGTTAGGAACTTTCAGTAATTTTGGTTAGTTTACCTTATGATTTGTCTGTTTGTCTTTTCAAGGAACCAACTCCGTGTTTCATTGATTCTTTGTATATTTTGTTTCTAGTTCATCGATTTCAGCCCTGATTTTCATTGTCATCCTGCCAATGTTTGGGATGTATTGCTTCTTATTTGTCCAAGGCCTTTAGGTGCATCATTAAATTACTAGTTTAAGCTCTCTCAAATTTGTGGTATAGTCCTATATTTTTTTCCTCAGGATTGCTTTAATTATGTCCCATAAATTTTGGCATTTTAAATTTCCATTTAGTTCTAGAAATATTTCCATCTTGTTTCTTCTTTAATCTAATTATTATTTGATAGTGTGGTGTTCAACCTCCAGAAATTTGGGCTCTTTTCTGTAATTTCTATTACTGTTAATATACATCTTTTATTCCATTGCAATCACATAGAATGCAAGACATTACTTCAATTTTTCTATATTTGTTGGGAGGGGAAGAAATAAAGGAAGTAGTGTACAGTATTTAACAGACAGGACTGCACCATTACACATGAAATTACCATGTCTGTGTCCACCATACAAAACCAAGACACACAAAATCCCATACAGGTGGGAGAAGAACTCATGAAGTCTCATCCATAGCTGAGAAGCTATTGGTAATTTATGGCTTTAAGGAGAGTGAGAGTCAAGTTTTCTTCACGGATGAGTCCCCTGAAAGGATAGTCATGCTCCAGTAGATATCTTACACTCATGCACATATCTATGTGGACACTAAGTGAACACAGAGTTTTGTTTTCTTAGAAGACATAGAGGTGGGAGGGAAAAGTTGTGGGATGATAAGAGTAGAAAGGAGGAAGGTTTTCATCAAAATGAAATATGCATGACTAAAATTATCAAATAAAAAAGAAAAGATTTTTTTAAAGACCCACAAAAATGAAACTCTTACTCTTAGCACAATGGCCAAGAAAATCTCAGCTCAGACTGTAAAAAACTACTGGCAATTTCCAAAGAATTAATAAAAATCAGGAAATCTTAACATTAAAAATTAAATCTGAAAGAAAATAAAATAAAAATGAATGAAAAATTAAAGAAAGAATAAAAGAGCTCAAAGGACCGTGTTCCATGCTCCAGGATCTCATCAGAATAATCCCTATACTGTGAAACTCCAGAGAAGACAACAAGCTGTGGCAACAGAATGTCTTTGGGTCAGTAACCATGTCATACTGTTATATTCAACTTTGATCTCCTATGGTTTTTAGATTTTTAAAATAATTTCTACAACATATCATAAAAAGTAAAAAACAAAATTAGGAAGAACCTCTCTACTAAAAACACCCAGGCCAGATAGATTCAGCACAGAATTCCTCCAGAATTTCAAAGAAGAATTAACACTAATACTCCTCAAATTGTTCTATAAAACAGAAAAGGAAGGAAAACTTCCAAATTTATTTTGCTAAGCCAGCATTTCCCTGATACCTAAACCAGTCAAAAACCCAATAAAAAAGAGAAGTATGTAGGCTAATATCTCTGATGAACATAAACCCAAAAAATTTCCATTAAAATGTCTGCAAATCAGATTCAAGACCATATCCAAAAGATAATTTGACTTTATCCCAGAGAGTAGGAATGGTTTGATAAGTATAAAACTGTAGATTTAATCCATCATATAGACTCAAGGACAGAAATTTCATAATCAACTCATTAGATGCCAAAAATGCCTTTTAAGAAAATCCAACATCTCTTCATGATAGAAGTCCTGGAGAATCTAGGGATAGAGTGTACATATCTCAACCCAATAATGACAATATATAGGGCACCCATCAACTGGTCTGAAATCACAATTGTTATTAAAACAAAAATTAGGTGAATGTTAAGTTTGTATTTGTAAAGTCAAAGTTTTTATGCAAATCTTCTACCTTTCCTATTTGATAGCTACAAAATTACATTGGCAAAAATAGGATGATAATCCTACAGATGTTGCAACTGGGTTAAGGGAAAATCATTTGTTAATATACTTTCCAAGAATACACTCACATATGCAGCATACACACACACACACACACACACACACACACACACACACACACTACAAGCCCACAACAAACATCATGACAAATGGAGAAAAACTGAAATCATTTCTCTAAAATCAAGAACAAGACAAGAATGGCCACTCTTTCTATTCTTCAATAAAGCCCTTGAAGTCCTTGGTTGAGCAAAGAAACAAGGCAATAAAGGGGATACATATAGGAAAGATAGAAATCGAGTATACCTATATATAACTCTATGCATAAAAGATCCTAAAGACTCTACAGGAAAACTAGAGCTGAAAAACACATTCAGCAAAGTAGTAGGATACAAAATTAACAAACAACAGCTGTAGTTTTCCTGTATATACAGATGAAATACATACCAAAAAACATAAAAAAATCCATTAACAGGATCAAAAATATCTTGGAGTAAGTCTAATCAAGGAAGTTAAAGACTTGTACAATGAAAACTTTACACACTGAAGAAAGAAATAAAAGATAATACCAGAAGACAAAGTCCTCTCATGTTCATAGTCTAGTAAGATTAATAGGGTGAAAATGGCCAACCTACTGAAAGTAATCTATGTATTCTATGCAATCCAATCCCTATCAAAATTCCAATGCAGCCAGGCATTGGTGGCACATGCCTTTAATCCCATGACTTGGGAGGCAGAGGCAGGTTGATCTCTGTGAGTTCCAGGGCAGCCTGGTCTACAGAGTGAATTCCAGGAAAGGCACAAAGCTACACAGGGAAACCCTGTCTCAAAACCCCCCCCCAAAAAAAAATCCAATGCAATTTTTCACAGAAACTGAAAAACTTCTCAATTAACCCAGAAACACTACTGGAGTTTTCAACATCCTGAATTTTAAATTATGCTACGGAGCTATCGTAACAAAAACAGTAGGGCACTGGCAGGAAAACACACATTGATCAAAGGAATAGAACTGAGGACTCACACACAAGCCTGTGCTCCCATGGCCCTGGTGTTTTTGGGGTATTTTTTTTAGAGTTTATTTATTTAATTTAAAAGCAGTAGTGTTTTACCTGCAAGTGTATTTGTATCAGATCCCCTGGAAGAGGAGTTATAGACAGCTGTGGGCTGCTATGTGGGTGCTGGAAATTGAACCCAGGTCCTATGGAAGAGCAGCCAGTGCTCCTAACCACTGAGCCATCTCTCCAGTACACCAGGCCACTCCTTCAGCCCAGTGACTGGTTCTGGTAATTTCCAAAACTTAAGATAGATAACCAAATATATGCTATGTTAATGGAGAGAACTTTGGAAATGACCATTTTCATAAGTCTTGTACTTAGCTACATCTACCATGTAGGCCCAATTTGAAGCAAAATATTACCAATACCAAATGGATCTTATTTCTGGAAATTAGAGATAATAATACCTGACAGGCCACTGTGAGTATTAAATGTGATAATATATGAAGTATCTAGTGTTTAATACTTTCTCATGAATCTGTCTCTGTAGTAGGAATCTTAAAAGTTCTTATTAATGGAACTCAAACCCGAGGCCAGTTATTGGGGTGATTGCTGGAAGATCAGAGACACAGAACAAGCCACAGCTATCTCAACTTGTTAGTTCCTCAGGTGATCCTGTTTCCTCAGGCTGGAAGCTTCTGAGTCCTCCTCCACATGAATCTCAGCTGAACTGTGTTGCTCTGAAAGACCCCCGGGCACCCCTATAGGAATGCTATGTTTGCAAGGCTTATAAGGGAACAAAAGACAGTTCCAGGAAATAGAATGGCCCCACCGCAGCCCAGATAGCCGATAAGCATTGCCCTGTTGTGCAAACCCCCTAGCTTGTGAGGCACGTAGGGGAACAAAGGAATTCAGCTAGAAGGCAACCAGAGCAGCTGGAATTCTAGATAGGGGTTGAGTCGACACACATATCTGGTTACCAAGGAAACCCACAAACCGCCCTGAGCCTGAATCCACGCCCCATTTGATTTATGCTTATATATTCGCGCCTCACTTGAATTGTCCAATCAGAACCATTCGCGCCTTGTTTAAACTATCCAATCAGAACCCTTTGACTATTCGCGCCTCACTTGAATTGTCCAATCAGAGCTTTGTAACCATTCGCGCCTTGTTTAAACTATCCAATCAGAACCCTTTGACTAATGCTTTCCCGTGCTTCTTGCTATAAAAACCCATCCCACCAACCCAGAGGCGTGCTGGTCTTCTGAGAGGCTTTGTTGTCCCAGGTACCTGTGTTTGAATAAACCTCGTGCTGTTGCATCTGATCGGTGGTCGCTGCGTGCTCATTGAGCCGGGGGTCTCTCCTGAAGGGAGACCTCTCCGGGGGTCTTTCAGCTCCAAAGCCTGAAATTTAACCAACCAGATGCTTAACTAACTACATGCTTTACTCCAATTGCTCTGGTTTCTGGTCTTCATGCCTTACATATCATTCTCTTTCTGCTGTCACTGCCTGGGATTAAAGGTTGGGTTTCTGGGATTAAAGGCATGGTTCACCATGCTTACCTGTTTCTAAAGTGGCCATGAACTCAGAGAATGGGCCAGCTCTGCCTCCCAAGTGCTGGGATTAAAGGCATGTACCACCACCACCCAACTTCTGCTATGGCTTACTCTTCCCATTTTCTAGCCACCATTTTTGGCTTTGTTCTCGTGGCTGTCTGTTCTCTGACCACAGATATGTTTATTTCGGGGAACACACAATATTTCAGGGAACACAACACCCACCACATGTCTCTTTCCTATTCAAATGTAAACATTAAAACAACCTAGAGCAGCAGGCTTGGGCCACAGAGGCAGGCAGGCAGAGCGGCAGGGCTGCAGTTACAATTGTAATAATAAACAGAAACTGAGCTGCCACCCACTGAGAAGTTAATGCAAACAAGCTTCTAATCAAGAGCTTGTAACAGGCATGCCTTTAATCCAAACACACAGGGAAGGATCCATTTCCATGGGAAGAGACCAGAATGGATCTGCACACTGTCTGAGGCCAACCCAGTGCCCAGCTGCGGATCCTGAGAAACCCAACAACTTGGAGGTGTTGCTGAGACTACCCTGCTCAGCTGAAACCCATCTGGGAGAGGAATCAGAAACTTACAGTTTGCAGCCTGAGGAAACAAGAAGCTGAGAAGTTGATGAATGAGCAAAATGTGAGCTGAGAACACAGAAGAAGGCACCACCCAGTCACCAAACCAGATCACCAGAATCACAAGTATACACTTCACCAACTGAGAACAGGTAAGCTCCCATCTCCAGACTGGCAGATCAAGTCTCTAATTCCTAGGCCCTACCCATTGGAGTCCCAGCAACCAGACAGCTACCTTTCCCTAACCCACCCCCCAAAAAAACCTCCAAAAATAAAAAGCAAACAAAAAAAACCTAACCCCTACAAACCTAACAACCACTGAAACCATAAGCACACCCTACACCAACTGGGAACAACTGTTCCCAGAGACAGAACCCACTAACACTGATTTGACTAAGCTGATCATGAAGAAACAGAGCCCAACAGCATCAATTTAACAAAGAAATCCTAGTGAACCAAGACTAACAATTAGAAAATGAGAGGCACCTTCAGACACAGACACTGCCTGCACTGAACAGAGGAAGCGATGAGTAGACGCCAGTGCAAAAACACAGGCAAAAACATGAAGACCTATATGACAACATAACAACATAGTAATTCTATACATACAAGACCTGAACATATCAAGGCAAAAGAAACAGAAGAAATCCACCCAAAAATGACTTTAACGAGATGATAGAGGTCTTTAAAGAGGAAATGAAAAACTCCCTTAAAGAGGAAATAAAAAATTCCCTTAAAGAGGAAATGAAAAACTCCATTAAAGAGGAAATAAAAAAATCCCTTAAAGAGGAACTGAAAAACTCCATCAAAGAGGAAGTGAAAAACTCCCTTGGAGAGGGAATAAAAATTCCCTTAAAGAAATGGAAGGAAAAAAAAAACAAAAATTGGAAAAAATTCAAAGAAAGCCAAGAAAAAGTAACTAAACAGATGACGGAAAAAATCCAAGATCTGAAAAATGAAATTGAGACAATAAAGAAAACACAAACTGAGGGAGTGTTGGAAATAGAAATCCTGACTAAACAAACAGGAACTACAGAAACAAGCATAACAAACCAAATGCAAGAGATAGAATAGAAAATCTCAGACAATGAAGATACAATAGAGAAAATAGATGTATCAGTCAAAGAAAACACTACAGACAAAAAAGTCATAACATAAAACATCCAAGAAATTTGGGACAGCATGAAAAACCAAACCTAAGAATAATAGATAGAAGATGAAGAAGAATACCCACTCAAAGGCCCAGAAAATATATTCAACAAAATCATAGAAGAAATCTTTCCTAACCTAAAGAAAGAAATACCTATGAAGATACAAGAAGCTTACAGAATACCAAATAAGCTGGATCAAAAAAAAGTCCCCTCGCCACATAATAATCAAAACACTAGACATACAGAACAAAAAAAAAATATTAAGAGCCACAAAGGAAAAAGACCAAGTAACATATAAAGTCAGACCTATTAGAATAACACTAGACTTCATAATAGAGACTATAAAAGCTAGAAGGTCCTGGACAAATGTTATGCATACACTAAGAGAACATGAATGCCAACCTAGACTATTATACCCAGCAAAAATCTCAATCACCATAGATGGAGTAAAAATATTCCATGATAAAACCAGATTTAAACAAAACCTGTCCACAAACCCAGCCCTACAGAAAGCACTAGAAGGAAAATTCCAACCTAAAGAAGCTAAGCATACCTATGAAAACTCAGGCAATAGATAATCCCACACCAACAAACACCAAAGAAGGACAACACAACATGACCACATAAATAATAAGAACTAACAATCATGGGTCATTAATATCCATCAATATCAATGGTCTCAACTCACCTATAAAAAGGCACAGACTAACATAATGGATAAGAAAACAGGATCCATCTTTCTGCTGTATACTAGAAATACACTTTAACTTCAAAGACAGAGTAAAGGGCTTGGAAAAGGCTACCCAAGCAAATGGACCTAAGAAATAAGCTGGTGTAGCTATCCTAATATATAATAAAATAGACTTCAAACAAAAATCAATCAAAAGAGATCAGGATGGACATTATATATTTATCACAGAAAAAACACACCAAGATTAAGTCTCGATGCTTAACATTTATGCCCCAAATACAAAGGCACTCACATTCATGAAAGAAACATTACTAAAGCTTAAAACGCACATAAAAACCCACACATTAGTAATGGGAGATTTCAACACACCACTCTCAACAAAAGACAGATCTACCAGACTGAAACTCAACAAAGAAATAAAGGACTTAACAGATGTTATGACTCAAATGGACTTAAGAGGTATCTACAGAACATTCCATCCTAACACAAAAGTATATACCATCTTCTCAGCACCCCATGTAACCTTCTCAAAAATTGACCACATGCTTAGTCACAAAACAAATCTCAACTGATACATAAACATTGGAATAACCTCCTGTATCTTATCAGACCACCATGCCTTAAAGTTAGACTTCAACAACAACAAAAATTATAGAAAGCCTACAATCTCATAGAAACTGAATAATACTCACCTGAAACATCAATGGGTCAAGGAAAAAATAAAGAAAGAAATTAAGATATCCTAGAATTCAATGAAAATGAAAGTACAACATAACCAAACTTATGGGACACCATTACAGCATACTAAGACAAAAATTCATGGCCCTGAATGCACACATAAAGAAGATGGAGAAATCTCATACCAATGAATTAATAGCACAACTGAAAGCACAAGAACAAAAAGAAACAAACTCACCCAGGAGAAATAGACTCCAAGAAATGTAGATGTAACCGGCTTGTGAAATAAGAAACATAGAACCAATTGCAGAGTTAAAAACCACAAGGTCAGAGCAAGAGCAGAAATCCTTACACTTCATTGCTTCTGCTGTTCTTCCTCTCCGCCAGAGAGCTACCTCTGTGTGTCCTATCTTTTTTATAGATTTTCTGTTCTGTTTTCTCACTGGTTGTAAACCCAGCCACATGACCTCCTCGTCACTGCCTGTTTGTACAGACCTCCAGGTCTTCTGTGGTTGGGATTGAGATTAAAGGCGTGTATCTGCCATGCTGGCTGTGTCCTTGAATACACAGAGATCTACCTAGCCCTGCCTCCCAAGTGCTGGGATTAAAGGCATGCACCACTACTGCTCAGCTTCTGGTCTGGCTTGCTCTGACCTCATGGCAACTTTATTAACATACAAATAAAATCACATTTCAATACAAATAAAATATCACTATAAAGAAATATTCAAATTGAGAGCTGAAATCAACCAAATAGAAACCAAGAGATCAATAAAAAAAAAATCAATGAAACAAAGAGGTGGTTCTTTGAAAAAATCAACAAGATAGACAAACCACTAGCCAAATTAACCAAAAGGCAAAGAGAGAGCACCCAAATTAACAAAGTCAGAAATGAAAAGGGAGACATAACAACAGACGACAAGGAAATACAGAGGGTCATCAGGTCATACTTCAAAAACCTCTACTCCACAAAATTGGAAAATCTGGAAGAAATGGACAATTCTCTGGATAGATACCACATACCAAAGTTAAATCAAGACCAGAGAAACCATTTAAATAGACCAATACCCACTAAAAAAATAGAAAAAGTCATCAAAAGTCTCCCAACCAAAAAAAGCACATGACCAGATGGTTTCAGTGCAGAATTCTGCTGGATATTCAACGAAGAACTAATACCAATACTCTTCAAATTATTCCACACAATAGAAACAGAAGGAACACAAACAGACTCTTTCTATGAAGCTACAATTACCCTGATTCCCAATCCAAACAAAGATGCAACAAAGAAAGAGAATTACAGAATGATGTCCCTCATGAACATTGCTGCAAAAATATTCAATAAAATACTGGCTAACATACTCCAAGAACACATCAAAACAATTATCCACCATGATCAAGTAGGCTTCAGCCCAGGGATGCAAGTGTGGTTCAACATATGAAAGTCTTTCAGTGTAATACATCATATAAACAACCTCAAAGATAAAATATGTAGTATACCTGTAATATGCTTTATATTATAATAAGCAAAAAAACCCTCTGCAAACATAGTCCAATTAGTTTGTACTCAACAGCATATGGAAAACACCAGGATAGTCAAAAGAATCCTGTATAATAAAACGACCTCTGAAGGCATCACAATCCCCAACCTCAAGCTCTACTATAGAGCTACAGTAAAAAAAAACAACTTAGTACTGGCATAAAAACCAACATGTGGAGCAAGGGACTCGAATTGAAGATTCTGACATTAACCTGCACACAAATGAACATATAATTTTTGACAAAGAAGCCAAAACAGTACAATGGAAAACAGAAAGCATGTTAAACAAATTGTGCTGGCATAACTGGATACCAACGTGTAGAAAGCTGCAAATAGATCCATATCTGTCACTGTACACCAAACAGAAGTCCAAGTGGATCAAACTTCAAAATAAATCCAGTTACTCTGAACCTGATAGAAGAGAAAGTAGGAAGAAGTCTTGAACGCATTGGCATAGGAGATCACTTCCTAAATATATCACCAGTAGCACAGACACTGAGAGAAACAATCCATCAATGGGAGCTATTGAAATTGAGAAGCTTTTGTAGAGCAAAGGACAAGGTCAACAAGACAAAGCGACAGCCTAAAGAATGGGAAAATGTCTTCACCAAACCCACATCTGACAGAGGGCTGATTACCAAAATACATTAAGAACTCAAGAAATTAGACATCAAAATGCCCAATAGTCCAATTAAGAAATGGACTATAGAACTAAACAGAGAATTCTCAACAGAGGAAGCTCAAATGGCTGAAAGACATTTAAGGAATTGCTCAACATTCCTAATCATCAGTGAAATGCAAATAAAAATGACTCTGAGATACCACCTTATAACTGTCAGAATGGCTGAGATCAAAAACACTGAAGGCAGCTTATTCTGTAGAGGATGTGGAGCTAGGGGAACTCTCCTCCACTGCTGCTGGGAATGCAAGCTTGTACAGCCACTTTGGAAATCAACATGGCATTTCCTTAGAAAATTGGGAATCCATCTCCCCCAAGATGCAGCTATACCACTCTTAGGTATATACCTAAGGAATTCTCAATCATACCACAAAGGCATATGCTCAGCTATGTTCATATCAGCATTGTTTGTAACAGCCAGAACCTGAAAACAACCTAGATGCACTTCAACTGAAGAATGGATAAAGAAAATGTGGTTCATAGTGGTTCATATACACAATGGAGTACTACTCAGCAGAGAAAAACAATGACATCATGAGGTTTGCAGGCAAATGGATGATCTAGAAAAAAATCATCCTGAGTGAGTTACCCAGACTCATAAAGACAAACATAGTATGTACTCACTCATAGGAGGATACTAGATGTCAAAAAAAGATGACTAGACTCCTACTCACAACTCTAGGGAGGCTACCTAGGAAACAGGACCAAAGAAAGACACAGGGATCACCCAATGATAGAGAAATGGATGAGATCTACATGAACAACCTGTACATGATTGGGGGTAATGAAGGGCAATTTTCAAGGGAAACAAACCTTAGGGAGCAGGAGATCCCTGCTGAATCACAAACAAAATGGTAGAACCAGACCATGATAAATGAAGACCACATGAGAATAGGAAGATGCAAAGTTCTAGAGAGGTCCCCTGAAATCCACAATGATACCTCCCCAATATACTACTGGCAATGGTTGAGAGAAAGCACGACCTGACATAGTCTGGTGATCAGATGGCCAAACACCCTGTCATGCCAGAATTCTCATCCAATAACTGATGGAAGTGGATGCAGAGATCCTCAGCCAGGCCCCAGGTGGAGCTCTAGGAGTCCAATTGGTGAGAAAGAGAAGGGATTGTATGAGTGTGAATTCTTGAGACCAAGATCGGAAAAAGCACAGGGACAAATAGCCAAACTAATGGAAACTCATGAACTATGAAGCAATAGCTGTGGAACCCCCAAATGGATCAGGCACTCTGGATAATTGAGACAATAGAATGGCTTAAACTGTTTGGGAGGCACCCAGGCAGTGGGACCCCAACCTGTCCTTAGTGCATAAGCTGGGTGTTTGGAACCTGGGGCTTTTGCAGGGATACTTTGCTCAGCCTGTAAGGAGGGGACTGGCACTGCCTAGACTGAATCTACCAGGATGAGCTGAATCTCCAGGGGAGTCTTTGCCTTAGAGGAGATGGGGATGGGTGGGGGTCTTGGGGGAAGGAGTGGGCAGGGGCGGGAGTGGCGAGGACAGGGGAAGACAAGGCATATATGTAGAATTAAATTATATTTTAAAAACCAACATTTGGACCAATGGAATCAAACTGAAGACCCTGACAATCTGTGTACCTATGAACTTACGACTTTCAACAAAGACACCAAAACTGTACCAAGGAAAAAAGAAAGCATCTTCAACAAATGTTGCTGTCATACCTGGATGGCAACATGGAGAAGATAGATCCATATCTATTGCCATGTACAATAGTCAAGTCCACGTAAATCAAAGACCTCAACGTACATCCTGTTACACTGAACTTAACAGAAGTTAAAGTAGGCCGTAGTTGAGAACGTATTCACACAGGAGACCACTTACTAAATATAACACCAATATCACAGACACTGAGTACAATAATTAATAAATGGGACCTCCTGAAACTGAGAAGCTTTGGTATAGCAAAGGATATTGTTAATATGACAAAATGACAGCCTACAGGATGGGAAAAGTTCTTCACCAGCCCCACATCTGACAGAGAGCTCATCTTCAAAATATGTAAAGAACACAAAAAATGAGATTTCAAAATACTGAACAATCCAATTAAAAATGGGCTAAAGAGCTTAACAAAGAATTCTCACCAGAAGAATCTCAAATGGCTGAAAGGCATTTAAGGAATTGCTCAACATCCTTTGTCATCAGGGAAATGCAAATCAAAATGACTCAGAGATAAGTTTTTATACCTATCAGAATAGCTAAGATAACAAACATTGAAGACAGCTTATGTTGCAGAGGGTTTGCAGCAAGGGGCACACTCATTCACTGTTGGTGTGAATGCAAACTTGTACAGCACCTCTGGAAATCACTGTGGTGGTTTCTCAGAAAATTGTGAATCATTCTTTCTCAAGACCCAGCTATACCACTCTTAGGTGTATACTGAAGTAATGCTCAGTCTAACCACAAGAACACATTCTCAACTATATTCATATTAACATTATTCATAATAGACAGAACCTGGAAACAACATAGATGCCACTCAACTGAAGAATGGATAAAGAAAATGTGGCACATGTACACAGTGGTATACTACTCAGCAATAAAAAACAACGATATCATGAAATTTGCAGGCAAATTGATGCAACTAGAAAATATCATCCTGAGTGAGGTACCCCAGACTCAGAAGGACAAACATGGTATATACTCATAATTGAAGTGGATACGAGATGTAGGGCAAGGGATAGCCAGACTGCAGCCAACAATGGTTCCAGAGAGGATAGCTGACAGGGAGTGACCCTTGGAAGGGCACAGGGATCACCCAATGAAGTAGAAGTGGATGATATCTGTATGAGTGAGCTGGGGTGAGTCAGGTGGCAGAGAGCAAGAAATGGAGGGTGAGAACATAGTGAAATGGGAGTGTGAAGCTGGAGTGGTGACAGAGTGGGAGATCAGAAAAGGAGATACTGAGATAAATCAAGACATCTTGAGAGTGGGAAGAGGCAGGGTGCCAGGAAGCTCTCAGGAATCCACATGGATGACCCAGCCTTGGACTGTTGGCACTGATCAAGGTGGTGCCTGGAATGGTCTAGCCCGGTGACTCCTCTAGTGAATAGCATAACTGTCATCATAGAGCCTTTATCCAGTGACTGCTGGAGGCGAATGCATATGTGCAAAACCCTCTTGTAAGGATGCTGAGAATCACAAAGCACCTTGTTTGGAAATGGTTGATACTAGGGCCCTTTGTGAAGAAGGGGAATGGTCTATAACTTCTTACAAAGTTATGGCAGATTTCTGATACTCTTGAAGGGATGAGAACATTCCCAAAACCTCCTGTGAAATGTGGGGAGGTCCTGTGGTTGCTTGTGTAGAAGTGGAATCAACGGAATCCCCTTCTCTAGATGTGAAAAATGCTACAGACTCTTGTGTACATGTCATATGCCACGGCCCCTTGGTCACATAGGGTTGGATCTAGAACTCTGTGTACAGGTGGACTATGTCCTGTGAACATCTTTTTTACATGTGCTACATCCAAGACCCAATTCTAAAGATAGAGGTGTGGTTGAAGCCCCTTTTGTAGATGTATCCCATCCAAAAGTGTCTTGATAAAATAGGGTAGAACATACAGAAGGTGGGGAATGTCCTTATATCCCTGTTGTATATGGAGAAATTCAAAGAGCCTCAACTACCAATGTTGAATGTCCTAGAGACCTCTAGGAAAGTAGGGAAGATTGCATTGTCTCAGCACCCTGGGCAAATGTGGAACTTGTGCATTGTACTTGGATTATCTTGGAATATGTTTGGGTATTTGGGGCCCCATGACAAGACTGGAGGGCCCTTTTGCCAGCAGGGGTATATGAAGCCAAAGGACCAATGATAAGACTGGAGGGCCTTTTTGGCCAACAGTGGATATATGAAGCCCACTAGGTCTAATAGGGACACCATGAAATCCCCTTGTTCAGAGGGAGGATTTCTCCATTTCCTTTTGCCATAGTTGGAATATCCAGGGTCCCTTTTCATAGCAGGAGAATGTTTGAAGCTCTCTTTGTGAGAGAAAATAGGTCTTTGGACCTCTGTTCTAGATGTGAACAATCGTGGAGTTCCCATGACAAATATGGAAGGATTCTGAACCCCTGGGGAAGATGGTGAAGTTTCTAGAACCCTTTGTGTGTGTTGAAAAGGCCCAATAGTCCCTTGAGCAGACTTGGGAGTTCCTACCACCTATTGTGTATATGTGGATCTCTCTAGGGCCCCTTCTGAAGAGGAAATAGGTTCTTGAGCACCTGGTATAGATGTGGGAAGTTTTGTTTCTACTTGGGCAGGTATGAGTGGTATGAGGCTCACTTGGAAATTAGTGGTCAGGTTTAGGTCCCTTTGGGCTGTAAGGGAAAACCTGAGCAAGCTTTTTAGTGGTTGAGGACATTTAAAGCCCTCTTGTTTTAATGGTCAAGGGATGAAATTCCCTTTATCAGAGCAGGAAGAACTCAAGATTGTTTCAGCAGGAGCAGATTGCTTAGGTTCCTTTTGGGGAGAGGGGGATCATCCTTGGCTCTCTTCATGAGAGGGAGAAGCTCTCCAGCCACCTTAGGCAGCTGTCAAATGTGTTAAAGTCCCCCGAGGAGAGCTGGTGGGACTAAATCCATTTCAGGAAAAAGAGAAATCACTGAGCTACATTTTGGAAAAGGTTTGGAATCCTCTTTGTTTGATTAGGTTTGTTGGAGACCCCTTGATCAGAAAGGCCTTGCCTAAAAGCCTTTGTGAGAGAACTGGAATGATTGGTGACCCTTGGGTAGAGGATGAACTTCTGAGTCCCCTTCAGGAAGAGGAGACACGTTTGAATTTCCTTTCATCCCAAGTGGGACGTCTCTGGGATGCCTGGGCTGATGGGGAATGGCCCATAGCCACTTGGTCACATTGAGGTCCTCCCAGAAAGTTGTGGGTGGATAGGGATAGTTCCTGAGCATATTGGGAAGAAGGGGAAGACCCCAGAGCTGCATGGGTAGGTTGGAAAGATATCAGAGACTCTTGAATATGTGGGGAGATTAGCACTACAAAATGGTCAGTAGAAGACTTAGCAGAAAACAGCCCAGGCACTGTGTCATCTTTGAACTTTTCACTAGCATCTCCAGCATAGGGTCCTTAAGATGATGAAGTTACTCTAGTTTCTGACTGATCAAAGGCCATAGGTTCTTCAAACACAGTAGGCATAGCCAGGATTCTTTTTCCCTGGATGACAATGGGAGTAATGAAGGGCAAGATTTGAGGGAAAAAAATCTTAGGGGAGCAGGAGATCCCAGCTGGATCTAGAACAGAAAGGGAGAATGAGGAATAACAGACCATGATAAAGGAAGACCACATGAGAACAGCACTAGCCAGAGTGCTGGAGAGGTCCCCACAAATCCACAATGATATATCCTCTGTAGTCTGCTGGCAATGGTCGAGAGAATGCCTGATCTGACCTAGTCTGCTGATCAGATGACTAAATACCCTAACAGTCGTCTTGGAACTGCCATCCAATAACTGATGGAAGTGGACACAGAGATCCTCAGCCAGTCCCCAGGTGGAGCTCCAGGTGTCCAACTGTTGAGAAAGCGGAGGGTCTGCAAGAGCGTGAATTGTTGAATCCAAGAGTGCAAAAAAGCACAGGGACAAATATCCAAATGAATGGAAGCACACAAATTACGAACCAAAGGCTGTGGAGCCCTCAGCTGGATAAGGCCCTCTGGATAAGTGAGACAATTGAATAGCTTGATCTGTTTGGGAGGCACCCAGTCTGTGGGACCAGGATCTGTCATTAGTGCATGAGCTGGCTATTTGAAATCTTGGGCTTACACAGGGACACTTTGCTCAGTCTGGAAAGAGGTGACAGGACCTGCCTGTACTGAATCCACCAGGTTTAAATGAATCCCCAGTGGTGCCTTGATCCTGAAGGACATGGGAATGGAGGGGAGTGCCTGGGGGGAAGGTTGGGGTGGGTACGGGAGTGGGGAGGACAGGGGAACCCATGGCTGATGTATAAAATTTAAGACACATAATAATAAAGAAAAAAAATTTAAAAAAAGAAAAAAAGAATGACTGTCTTTTAGTATAACAATCTCAAGATTTCCATTTACCCATAGGGGCCAGGGTCAAAGGGTCCTCAGAGTATCCCACTTTTACATGTGGACCTACAAAATATCCCTCTAATGGAGGGCCTCTGATATTATCCCTCTAACCATGACCACTAGAAAAATGTGTATGTAACCCGAGGGTCTTCACTTTACTCTGCTTTGAGTTGACAGAGCCTGAAACTTAGGTCATCTGTCCTTCATTCTAGTCACTAAAGTGAAGACATTGCATCCTTCAGGATCATTCATGTACACACCAATGTATCTGATGATAAGAGGACTTAGAGCCTGAGATTCCCAATCATGACTGATGAAGAATGCTCAGATTGCTGCCAGGCCTGCCAAAATGTGCCTGAAGATGTGAATCTTCTAAACTGTGATAGATTCCTTCCTCCACTGCAAAAGGTAGGCTGGGATACTCCCTTCTCCCTACATGGTTGGTGACTTTGCTACTCTCCCTACATCTGCTTTAGTCTTCAGCTCCTAAGCACCATCAATTTTTGCCCATTAGACACCAAATGCACACTCTATAATGAAGAGGACCTAATATCTAACCTGCATGACTAAGGGGGCCAGAGATCATCTCTACCTGCCTAAGGCCCAAAGGTTTTCCACTTCCAGGAAAAAGGGCCCTCAAAATTTGCTCTTTCTGACCAAGGATTCAGTCATTCCCTTGAGAAGGCTCAGACCTTCCACTTCTATTTAAATATGTCTCACCTCTAACACCTCACCAGAAAGGGACATCAGAACTAGTCCTTTGGTTTCTGAGCCCTCAAATTCCCATCCTCTGGCCAAGAGGTCTCAAAATGTCTTTCTTTCATACAGGGAATTCATATCATCTCCCTCTGCCTATGGGATCCACAGACACCCCACTGTCTAGGGGGAAAAGAAATTTTTTCTCAATTCTCAAGTTGCCCTGAAAATGTCCTTTTTTCCCGAGGGGGATTCAGAACCACCAGCTCTTGTAAGAGGTCCACACATCTTGTTCTGTTGATTATGTTTGCCTGCTATGTTCCCAAGTGTCTAGAATTGCATTCAACTTTCTCCCTGCTATGTAGAATCTAAGACATGACTGCTCTGAACAAACCGGCCTTGGGCTTATCTCATCTGGCCAAAGGCTTCTTAGACTGGGGATAACCATCATAACTGCTGGAAAAAAATTCAATGATTGCTTCCTGGCCTTCCACACAGCCCACAAAAGATATGGATATTCTAAATACTGAATATTTGGAAGCTGACCATGCAGTTTCTGACTTTCATCTGCTCCACAAGGTATTTACTTTATGCCCAATGGGAAACACTCTTTCCTATTTAATTGGACATAGCCAGAGATTTTACCCCTTTGAAAAATAACAATACACCTTCACCTTTGCACAAAAGGTCTCAGAAATTCCACTTATGGGCAGGGTGCATCTACATTTCCCCTTATTCCCATGTAGTCTGCCAAGCTGCTTCTTTAATGAAGGGCATAATCATCCTTCTATTTCTGTCCAAAGTGTCAAGGTCCTTCTCCTCTCTTACATATAGAGATTTAGACATTGCCTTCAATAAAGAGTGCCTCAGACCTGCCTTGTGTGGTCAAGGAAATCCCACATACTCACCATCTGCCCAGTGGATTTCATACCTCAACTTCTAATTTGGGTAGCCTGGAAACTACTGTTCTGACCCAAGAGCTCTCACAGCACTATGGACCAAGGTCCGTGAACACAAGAGCAGCAAGATGATGGTAACTCAGACTACTGTCTTCATTCTGGTCCTTAGACAGAGAAGTCCTGCCCTACATGTAGAGGAATGTGGGTGGACATATACTGGACAAAGACACAGAGTCAGAAACTACTGCCATACAGACTCTTGGAAGACTTCTAAGAGTGCTAACATTCCTGACATGGATATTCAGAAGATGTGTAATCTAGATTGTGATTTCAAGTTTGTGATGAAGGATTGAATGCCTGGAACTTCCTATAATTCACAAGGTATCATTCAACCTTCAGCTAATGCCCAATAGAGCAGCAGACATATGACCAGGAAAATTTGAGACTTTTCCATTCAGTCCTGGGGAGTTCCTATGTCATCCTTATATATTAAAGGGTTTTGGATCTATTATCTGCTCCCAAAGTGATAACAGAAATTCATTTTCTGCCTACTGGGAAATTGGATATTCCCTACCTACCCAAAGAAGTCTGAAGTTATCCTCTCTTACTGAAGTGGCTTTTAGACTATCCCCTCTCCCCAAGTACACCCCAATTATTGGTCTTCTGAAAAAAGGGTTCTCAGACCTGGCTGGTCTAATATAGAGGTACAGTCCACCAATATCCAAATGGTTCTCAGACCTGAGTATGCCCCTGTGTGAGTGGACTTACTGGGTCTATGTAATTTAGCCACAGGTCTTTCTATTGTAACAAAATGAGTTCCAATCTACTGTCTCTTTTTTACCAGGGGGAGACTCAGGTCTTCTTTTTATGCACAAGTTGTCTTCAAATATGCCCTTATGCCCAAGGAGGGCCTCATGTGGTTCTCCTCTGATTCAGGGGCCTCAGACATTCTCTACCTAAATGTGCAGTCCTAGAACATTTTTTTTCTTCACCCATTTTTTCTCCAGTCCAACTCGTCTTAAAGTATCAGAGTCCAAGAGTAGGAAGTAGAGTCTAGAACCAAAGTCTACTGCCTTAAGGCATAAAACACTATAAAATGGCTTCCATTATTCATACCTAGACCTGAGCAGCTAAACATACTCTTGAGAAGGAGAACCAACTTAAAACTATCATGCAGACTTTTGGACAAAATATCAGACTTCTGCCTGCCCTGCCACATATTAACTACAGTGGACAGATGTTCAAGTCTCCAAGTAAGAGCTGGAAGCTGATAAGGCAGTACCTGGAATGTGCTCCAGTGCATGAGGTGAGCTGGGACCTTGATCTCATGTCAGGGAGGGGATATGCACATTTCCACCTCTATGCAGCCCAATATACTAGTCTATCTCTATAAGGAGGCCTCAGATTTCTTTCTTTCTTTCTTCCTTCCTTTCTTTCCTTTTTTTGGTGGGGATACCTAGACAGGGTTTCTCTGTGTAGCTTTGTGCCTTTCCTGGAACTCACACTGTTCCCTAGGCTGGCCTTGAACTCACAGAGATCCACCTGCTCTGCCTCCCAAGTACTGGGATTAAAGGCATGTGCCACCACCAACCAGGGAGGCCTCAGATTTCTACTCTCTCTCCAAGATGCCCTCAAACATTTCGTTCTGACCCTGGGGTCCTTGGATTTTCCCCAGGGCTCCTGAGTTCTCATTTCTTACCCATGCCTCTTGGCAAGCCTCAGACCTCTCACCTCTGACCCACTGATCCCTAGCTGTACAACTTTGATTAGTGTTGGGGGCATTCCGGGTCTGAATATGAGGCATTCAATTGTGCTCCCATTGACCAAGGTTGTCTCAGACAAACTATCTGACAAATGGAGTATCCAACTTCACCCCTGGCCAACAGAACTTCAGACCTTCCTTTCCCATTATATAAGGTGTTTATACTAACATCTTATCTAAATGGCCTCTGGTTTTACCTTCTGACCAAGCAGGTGTCCAACATTCCCACTCTCATCAAAGAAACCTCACATTTAATATAATGTGGACAAAGGGGCGTTGAGGATTCTCAGCTCATCAATATAACATTTCTCCCCTCAGGTTTGAGGTCTCACAGCTCAATAGTAGCAAGGAGAGGCTGGAACAATAGTTATTGGTCTTCAGGGCATTCATCAGAACATCATAAATGGAGTGGTCCTACCTTTAGTGCCCAGACCTAGATGGCTTAACACCAACCTGTGAGGCTAAAAAGGCCACAGACACCATCCACGCTCTTGGAACAATGTTCAGATTACTGCATATCCTCCTGAAGATGCCACAGATGATATGGTTACTGTGTTGGTGTTGTTTCGATTGCTCTTGGTCTCATCTTAGTGATGTTGCTTTCTTTTAAATTTAGAAGAGGACATCTTGTTATTTTCTTGTTATGCTAATCATTTACTGGTGTTAAAATCCAGCAACCAAATGCTCAAAAGCTTAACATGTTCTACTCTGTTTGAAAATCACAATGTATGCATATTTTCCACCCTTTGGTTTCAAAGACATACTGCTATGTAATTCTATTTTACAAGCAATCATTTTAACTACTATTCACATAAAAATACATTTTATGTGCAAAACTGTTTCCTGTGATGTGGTAAGTTTTTCCACATAATGATTACTTTAAAAAAGTAAATTCATTATTTATTTACTTTACATCCTGGCCACAACCTCCCCTTCCAGTCTTCCCCCAACCCCTGTGTTCCAACCGTCCCAAAGTATTCTTCCTTTGTTTCTGTTCAGCAAAGGCCAGGTCTTCTATGGATATCAACAAAACATAGCATATCAAGTTACAGTAAGGCTAACCACCTCCTCATGCAGCAAAGCTTGGCAAGGCAATCTAGAATGAGGACTTGGACTCCAAAAGCCTGTGAATGTGTTCAGATAGCCCCTGTTCCCACAGTCAAGACTCCTACAATTGGACAAAGCTACACATCTGTAATACATGCAAGAAATTTTATTTGATGTCATTCTAAAGATTCTTTTTTATTGATGTGTCTTAGACTTAATATCCTTAATATCTTAGACTTATCCTTAAAGATCTTTGCCATCTAGTACCATTTAGAAGTACACAGCAATAAATTGCAGCAATAACAAAATGGAAGGAAGAGTGTTGGGGAATATTTTTAAGGTGTGTTACATTTGTTTATGTTATAATTGTTTAACTCTGTGAAGCTGTGTTATTTTCCTGTCTAAAATACCTGATGATCTAATAAAGAACTGAATGGCCAATGGCAAGGCAGGAGAAAGGATTGGTGGGGCTGGCAGGTAGAGAGAATTGATAGAAGGAGAAATTTGGGAGAAGAGAAAAAAAAGTAGCCAGAGAAGGAGGAGCATTCCAGGGAGCAGCCACCCAGCTACACAGCAAGCCGTGGAGTAAGAGTATGATTTACAGAAGAGAACAGCAAAAGTCCAGAGGCAAAAGTAGATGGGATAATTTAAGTTAAAAAAAGCTGGCAAGAAACAAGACAAGCTGAGGTTGGGCATTCATAATTAAGAATAAGCCTCTGAACTGGGTGGCAGTGGCACATGCCTTTAATCCCAGCATTCAGGAGGCAGAGCCAGGCAGATCTGTGAGTCTGAGGCCAGTCTGGTCTACAGAGTGAGATCCAGGACAGGCACCAAAACTACACAGTGAAACCCTGTCTCAGAAAAAATGAACAACAACAAAAAACAACAACCACAACAAAAGAATAAGCCTCTTTGTGTGATTTATTTGGGGAGTTGGTTGTTGAGCCCTCTCAAAAGAGCAAAAACAAACAGCAACAGACTTATTTATCTAGTCTGTTGGTGCAGTGTGCATGTGCCACAACATACATATGGAACTGAGAAGTCCATGTTTTGATGTCTTTCTTCTACCATGTGCATCTTGGGGTTCTAACACAGTTTATATGGAACAGCTGCAATTAGCACTGATCCAAACCACCAATCCTAATGCTGTGTTTGAAAGGTTAAAGGACTGTTTAAACTCTTATTGTCAACTGTACATGATATCAACACTATTGACTATGTTATTCATTGAATGGAATGCTTAAATTCATATGTAAGAATTTTGATCACAAATGCTGTTGCCTGGGGAGTAGGGCCTAATTTTAGTGGAGAGGGTTATAAAGACTCATTTTTAGGACTGAATTATTACTGTCATCCATGGAGTGGGTTCTGTTGCAATGTGGTTCCCCTCTGGCTTTCACTCTTTTGCCTTTCTGGTTTCTGCAATACCCTTTTCCAGGATATTGGCTTTTAGTTCTGGTTTTGAATATTTTTATGAAATTTGTTTCCAGATAGTTTTACAGCTGTAAACAATACATAATGGCCACTATCACTCTCCAGCTCCTTAATACACCCATCCACCCAGCCTCCCCATGATCTTATAATACATTCGTGATGATCATTGTTTATTGACTCACTGAAATTAAACAGGGTTTTCTTTGTGACCATGGTTTTATAGATATTTGTCAGACACTGATAGGGTCAGCAATGGGTACACAACAGAAGACAGTGGTTCCTCTTACCCTGTATTCATCAGAATACAATACTTCAGAGGTAAAATGTGTGGTTCCAGGAGCAACTCTGTCATGCTAAAGTTATTATTGGTGCTATTTTCTATGACCGCAGTGAGTAAATTCAAATGTTGTATTGAGAGTAGAAAATGGTTTTTTCATAGCAGTTCACCATATCTTCTGGCCTTTACATGCTTCTGGCCCCATTTTCCATAATGTTTCCTGAGATTAAAAAGGTGTGATAAATTCCTTATTCAGAAATAAGCTTTTCCACTACAACTTGGGCAGCATTTTTTGATTAAGAAAGCCTTTCTGATTAACATAAGCCCTTTCTAGTGAAAGCTGGGAGCAGTTTTCCTCTGGGTAAAAGCATGGAAATGTACAAGACTATTTGTGTTAGGGTGTAACTGGATTAAGCCTTCATGGGCTGGATGATCTTTTGGGCATTGAGACCAAGTGGAACAATAATGACACAGAAGCCCTGAGCAGAACCAGAGAATAGAAGGTTGATAGGTGGAGTTCTTGGTGAGGTGGAAAATTCTTGGATGATAGAAAGAGCAGGTCTGGCCAGGGTCTCAGAAGGGATGGACAGAACTCACTGGGGCAAAGATACTGTGTGCAGCTATCATGAGGAGGAATCAGAAGTATGATTTGACAACTAAGGTTTTGGTAGAAGAAGGGGAAGTAAGCTAACTCTCCAGGGCTGAGGGATTACTGGATGCTGTGCAGAATCCCTCTTGGAGAACAGAGGTCAAGAAGATCCAAACTTTGTGTGGCTTGGGCTGTCAGGATTGCATAGGGAACCCAATGATCATGATGGGGACATTTCCTGCTGCCAAGAAATTGTGGTAGCTGAGGTCGCAGTGTCTGGTCCTTGCCATGTACAAAATAGTCAGAGACATTCACATTGAGCCAAAATGCTATGGAAATTTCTGATTTTGCACATCATAGTCAGGGAGTTTTTACTCTCATTAAGGGGATTTAGACCTAAACATTTACCCATGGACCTCAGAGTTTCACCATGTGACAGAGAGGCCTCAAAGCTTTTCATTTTTCCTAAGGGGCCTCTAATGTTTCCTCTTTGAAGAAAAGGGTGTTATATTTTCTTTCTTGGCCTCAGGGCTCTCTGACATGGCCCTTCTACTCAGGAAGTGCTGAGACACACTCCTCTTGCTTGATGTAGCCTTCTTACATCCCTTATCTTCCTAAAATGCAATCAGACCTCCAACCTCTGACTGGAAAGTGAAGGTCCTCTGCTTACCTGTGCATGCGGGGATAGTTCTAAGTCCTCCTTGGTATGAGGAAGAAGAGGAATGAGTAATTGCCAACATACTGTGGCCTCAGATCTTCCTTCGCTGGCCCAAAGGAACTAAAGCTTCCTTTAGAGTTAAAGTAAAATAGTCCAAAAGAATTATCAACTGCAGCTGAGAATGAATTGGCCTTGGTAGAAAGAAAGTACAGGAAAGACATGTGGATCATGACGATCCAAAGGTGAAACACATTTTGATTATTTTACTCTCTAGGCATTCTCCTATAGGAATTTTAATGTAGAGGGAAGATATTATATTGGGATAGGTATTTCCACCAAAGAAACACAGTGAAAAATTAAAAACGTATGTGGAAAAAAATCTCTGACTTGATTTAAAAGGGAAAATTGAGACTTTATCAATTAGCAAGAATAGACTCAGGAGAAATTCTCATACCTTTAACTGAGGAGGACATTGAAAAATTATGGACAGAAAGTAACCTTGGCAAAGAGCTTCCAGTAATATTTTGGGAGAAATTAACAGCAAATATCCCAAAGTGATAGAATATCTGGAGCTTGTATTTTTTTAATAAATAATTTTTTCTTTATTATTATGTGTTTTAAATTTTATACATCAGCCATGGGTTCCCCTGGCCTCCCCCCTCCCACACCCATCCCCACCTTTCCCCCAGCCCCTCCCCTCCAGGATCAAGGCATCCCTGGGGATTCATTTAAACCTGGTATATTCAGTACAGGCAGGTCCTGTCACCTCCTTCCAGACTGAGCAAAGTGTCCCTGTGTAAGCCCAAGGTTTCAAACAGCCAGCTCTAGCACTAAGGACAGATCCTGGCCCCAGCTATAGCACTCTTGGGCCTATACCCAATGTATGCTCAATCATATCATAAGGGCATTTGCTCAGCTATGCTCATATCAGCTTTGTTTGTAATAGCCAGAACCTAGACACAACCTAGAGCTTGCACATTTTATACAGATGCAAACAAACAAGGAAAAGCAGGTTACAAATAAAAAAAAATTAAAGTAAAGTGGTCCAGAGTACTTATAATTCAGTTGAAAACCCGGAATTGTATGCTATTCTGTTGGTGTTATTGGATATTTCAGAACCTCTCCACTTTGTTACTGATCCTCAGTATGCTGAAAGAGTTGTATTACATATTGAGACTGCAGAATTTATCCCTGAATAGTTGGAATTAACTTCAATGTATATTCAGTTAAAAGATATATTCAGAAATAGGAAGCATTCCTTATATTTAATGCACATCCAATCCCATATGGGTCTGACAGGCCCTCTAGCACAAGGTAATGATGAGTCTGATAAATTATTGATAGGAAATGTGCTGGAGGCCTCAGAATTTCATAAAAATTATCATGTCAATAGTAAAGGTTTAAACAAGGATTTTTCCATAACCTGGCATCAACCCAAGGAAATTGTAAGGAAATGTCCTACTTGTTTCTGTTGCTATGAGACTCCATTACCAGCAGAATGTACCAAAGGGTACTCAGAGAAATGAAATCTGGCAGATGGATGTGTTTCACTTTGCAGAATTTGGAAAGCTGAAATATGTACACCATACCATTGATACTTATTCAGGATTTCAATGGGCAACTTCTTTGAGTTCTGAAAAAGCTGATTCTGTAATCATGCATTTACTAGAAGTCATGGCCTCATGGGTATACCTGCACAAATTAAAACTGACAGTGTTCCAGCATATGTCTCTGGTAAAATAAAACAGCTTTTTGCTTATTACAATATAAAGCATATTACAGGTATACCACATAATTCTTCAGGCTAAGCAGTTATAGAAAGATCAAATAGAACTCTAAAGGATATGCTAAATAAACAGAAATGGCTAACAAACATTAACATTTAACAGAGCAGAAACAAACATTTAGGAGCACTTCTGAATTTTTATATGTGATATACTAATAGGCCAATTTACTCTTTTTCTTGGGACATTTATTTTCTGGATGATTTGTCCCTTTTCTTGAGATGTCTCACTTGTCCAGTGTTCTTCAGATTCCTTAGCCTTTATTCTCCTGAAAGACAAAAACAAAATCCCTTACCCAAGCCTAACTTTAGGGAGGTTCCCTTGTGGCAAGTTACATCTGATTAAATAAAAAGCATTTGTTAGTGATGTAAGTTAATTTTAAGTGTATGATCATGCTGGTCGATGAACTATCACCTCTTATAATTAAGAGGTCTCTCTTGTTCAAATGGAATTTTTGTCAATTTTGATGGTATCCACAGCTTATCTTCTCCTGTATAAACAAAAGCAAAACCTCGTTCCCAACATAAGACATGTCCTGGTTTCCATTCTGAGGTGAGAACATCTTGAAAGTATATAGGCTAGCTTAATTCTGTAGGTTTTTTTCCTACTATCCAATATCTCCCCACAGCGGTTGTTCCTTTCTCATTAACAATGAGAAACTTCAAAGTTAATAGAGCATTATGTAATCTATTTCTGGGGGAGTTGTTATCTCTTTCTGTTTATTTACCATAACCTATATAGTTCTATTTGATCTTTCTATGACTGCTTGGCCTGTAAGATAGTGTGGTATGCCTGGAATATGTTTTATATTGTAATAAGCAAAATTGTGTTTCATTGTACAAAAGATAGATGCTGAACATTGTTAATTTTAATTTGTGCAGGTATAGCCATGATGACCATAACTTCCAGCAAATGTGTGATTACAGACTCAGCTTTTTCAGAACACAGTGCAATTGCCCATTGAAATCCTGAGTATCAATAGTGTGGTGTACATATTTTAATTTTCCAAAATCTAGAAAGTGAAACATATCCATCTGCCCGATTTCATTCCTCTGAGTACTCTTTGAGTTACATCCTGCTGGTAGTGGAGTCTGATTATAAAAACAATAAGTAGGACATTTCCTTATAATTTCCTTGGCTTGTTGCCAGGTTATGGAAAAATCCTTTTTTAAACCTTTACTATTGACAGGATGTTTTTTATGAAATTCTGAGACCTCGAGCTCATTTCCTAACAATAGTTTTTCAATTTCATCATTACCTTGTGCTAGAGGGCATGGCAGACCCATATGGGAACAGATGTGAGTTATATACAAGGGATGTTTCCTATTCATGATTATATCATGCAACTGAATAAATGACCAAGTTAATTGTGACTCATCAGGAGTAAATTCTGCAGTCTCAACAGGTAATACCACTCTTTCAGCAAACTGAGAGCCCGTAAGCATTTTGAGAGGTTCTGAAAAATCCATTAATACCATCAGAATAGCATACAATTCTGATTTTATTTGAATTATAAGGACTGTGAACCACTTTAATTAAATTATCTTATTTGTGGCCTGCCTTTCCTTTGATTTTTTCATCTGTATAAACTGTACAGGCTCCAGATATGGGTATTTCCCATACAATGTGAAGCAGAATGCAATCAGCTCCCTTTATAAATTGAATTCTATCACTTTTGGGATATTTGCTGTTACTATCTCCCCCAAAATTGTTGCAAGCTGTTTGCCAAGTGTCACTTTCTACCCATAATTTTTCAGTGTCCTCCTTAGTTAAAGGTATCACAATTTCTGCTGGGTCTATTACTGCTAATTGACAATGGCTCAGTTGTCCTTTCAAGTTCAAGTCAGAGACCTTTTCCACATGTTTTTACTTTTTTACTCTCTTAATTTGGTAAAAATACCCATTCTAATATAATATCTCCCCCCTGCACTAAGATTCCTGTAGGAGAATGCTTAGAGCTAAGAAACCCCAAATGCAATCAAGCTTTGGATCCACACGATCCACATGCCCTTCCTGTACTCTCTTTTCCACCAAGGCCAATTCTCTCTAAGCTGGCACTGATAATTCTCTGGGATTATTTAAGTCTTTGCCACTTTCTAAGGTTTTGAACAAATTACTCAGTTCATAGGGGTTTTTTGCTTGTTTGTTTGTTTTGTTTTTTGTTTGTTTTTGTTTTTTTGTTTGTTTTATTGTTTTAGCCCAGCAACAGTTCACAGATGGGAAATGTCCCCAAATAATCTTTGAAAGTCATTAATAGTCCATAATTGATCTATCCTAATTTGCACCTTTGGGGTATAACTTTGTGCAGTCATATTTTATATCATAAATAATTAATAGAATCTCCCTTTTGTATCTTTTCAGGAGCAATTTGTAATCTCCAAGAAGGTAAATTTTTCTTTTCTTCTGGGAATCTGTCAGGAAGAGGGGGCCTGACCCTCCACCACTCCCAACATTGGCTAACTCAGGCACCTATTACTTTTCTGAAGAGGTGTCATATGCCATATTCCACATGCCAAATATTATTTTAAACACTGCCTGAATATTTACAAATTTACCTTTAATCCAGTAAGGGACTCCATCAACATCCTCAGTGATAAGAACTAAGGCAAATATTATATGTGGAATTTAACAGAGATTATAAAATTATCATAATCTGAGATAATTATTTCTTAAGCAGATCATTTTTCGTTTGAGGGAAAGGAGTGTCTTTTGTTTGTTTTTATTTACAGTGACATTAACTAGAATTGTATTAAAAACCCGTCCCAAGTTCTTGATGTTGAGCTTGAAGAACAATGGCTAGCTAGCATTCAACATACTAAAAGGCTCTCTTGAACTAGCAGCCACTAATCTGATATTGTCCATTTAGTTCTAAGCCCAATCTCTGAGCAGCAAAGTTAGGTGGAGCATGAGGTCCACAGAAATTTTCTACATGTTCACACAAGTGTCCTGTGGTCAGTGTGTGTTCCCAACATTCACTCCATACTCTATTCCCCAATCACCTTGCATTGCTACACAATTCACTCTTCAGTGTCATCTCTACAATCTAGGAGCAACAGGTAGCATGCACACGCGCACAGACACAAGCAAACACGCATTCTGGATGCATGCCTGGAAGCAAGTTTTTAACTTCACATGGCCTTTTCACACTGCTTTTCTCAATGGCTCCCTCAGTTCCTCATCTTTTGGGCCACATCCACTATTTGTGCAACAAAGCAAATACCACCTACCTCAGCAAGGGGTCAAAAAGCCCAGAGCAGTCAGTCAGTGAGAGAAAAGCCTATAGCGCCCATTTGAGACGAGTGTGTGGACATCAGCCCTGAGGAACATGGTAAAGTGTTGAGCATGCGCAGAAGGGCGCGTTGACGTCACCCTTTCCTCAGACCTTCTTGGTGCCTCGTCAGTAGTAGAGACTGACCTCACAATAGGCCTCTAGGGCGGTCATTCCCCGGGCTTCACTTCTCTCTGTGGCTTTGGCCCACTACTAGTCATGGCCCGAAAGGTCCATTGGGAATATATATATGTTGTAAGGGATGAGAATGGTGAGGAGATAGCTGAGGTCTCCACCTTAGAGGCTGCCTTGGCAATGGTGGGTGGCAACCCTAGTGGAGGCGATGCAGGCTGCTCAATGGACCAAAATAACAAGGCCCACCAGGTCCCTCAGAGTAGGGACCCGAACTCTTCTTCTTCGGAGCCACCCCAGGAGCCAGGACCCTCAGCCGAACCTATGATTCCGATTCCAAGGCGCCTTTCATCACGAAGGCGGCGGCGGAACCTCTTTCAAGTTAACAATGGGGCAGGGTCGAGAAAATGAAAAATTTGTTCAAAAAACCCAGTACCCAGATGCGCTTGCCAGGTATGTGCCTTGCACCAGGAGCTATCCCCAACCTCCCTGTTGTCTCAGGTTGAGGTATCCTTTTGTTCTTCCAGGCCCTGGTTCCCTATCATCCCTCCCTAAGCCCCTGCTACCTTCTTCATTGCTGGTGGGTACAGAAGGGTGCCTTGTGTAGGGGTCAAGGTGAGTACTAGTGTGTAGTGTTGACCTGAAACAAGTTTACATAGTTAACATCACTCATTTAGAGTCATATTTTAATTTCTGTAAAATATAGAAACATGAGTGTAGTGTGAAAAATACTCACTAGTGTTTAGTTCACCAGTGTTAAAGATTTACATTTTGTTGGGTGTCCTCCTCACCAGTAGTCTAGTCATCTCTTCAGGGACTGTGTACCTATCCATCAATTCCTTTTGAATTCCCTTTCACTTCCCCCTGGTGCTGTTTTTTAAAATTAGTATAATTTTGCTCAGCATACACTTTGGCATTTAATTTTGTTTTTTCCCTTTTAAAAAAATTATATTTGTGTTTTAATTTTACACATCAGCCATTCGTTCCCCTGTCCTCCCCACTCCTTCCCCCCATCCCCACATTCCTCCCGTCCCCTCCCCTTCATTCCCATCTCCTCCAGGGCCAAGAATCCCCTGGGGATTCATTTTAAACTTTGGTGATTCAGTACAGGAAGGACCAGTCGCCTCCTTCCAGGCTGAACAAAGTATCCCTGTGTAAGCCCAAGGTTCCAAACAGCCAGCTCATTGCACTAAGGACAGGTCCGCGGTCCCACTGCCTGGGTGGCCTCCCAAACAGTTCAAGCTATTCAATTGTCTCACTTATCCAGAGGGCCTGATCCAGCTGGGGGCTCCACAGCCTTTGGTTCACAATTCATGTGCTTCCATTCATCTGGCCTTTCGTCCCTGTGGTTTTTCCAATCCTTGGCTCAACAATTCATGCTCCCACAGTCCCTCCTCCTTCTCAACAACAGGATACATGGAGCTCCACCTGGGGCCTGGCTGAGGATCTCTGCATCCACTTCCATAAGTCACTGGATGAGAGCTCCAGCCTGACCTTCAGGGTATTTGTTCATCTGATCACCAGACTAGGTTCAGATTCAGGCTTTCTCTCGACCCACTGCCAGCAGTTCTACAGGAGGATGCACCACTGTGGACCTCAGGGGACCTCTCCAGCACTCTTCCCACTACTGTTCTCATATGGTCTTCATCCATCAATGTCTACCATTCCTTGTTCTCCCTTTCTGTTCCTCATCCAGCTGGGATCTCCTGCTCCCCCAAGCCTCCCTTCCCTCAAACCTTGCCCTTCATTTCTCCAAATCTGTTCCAGGTTGTTCATGTAGATCTCATCCATTTCTCTGTTATTTGGTTATCCCTGCGTCTTTCCAAGGGTCCCATTTTTCTAGGTAGCCTCCCTGGAGTTGTGTAGGAGTTTAGTAATCTTTGTTTTACATCTAGTATCCTCCTATGAGGGAGTACATACCATGTTTGTCCTTCTGAGTCTGGGTTACCTCACTCAGGATGATTTTTTCTAGGTCCATCCATTTGCCTGCAATCCTCATGGTGTCATTGTTTTTTCTCTGCTGAGTAATACTCCATTGTGTATATGTACCATATTTACTTTATCCATTCTTCAGTTGAAGGGCATCTAGGTTGTTTACAGGTTCTGGCTATTACAAACAATGCTGATATGAACATAGCTGACCAAATGCCCTTCTGGTATGTTTGAGCATTCCTTGGGTATACCCCCAAGAGTGCTACAGCTGGGTCTTGGGGTAGATGGATCCCAAATTTTCTAAGGAAGTGCCATATTGATTTCCAAAGTGGCTCTACAAGCTTGCATTCCCACCAGCAGTGGAAGAAAATTCCCCTTGCTCCACATCTTCTCCAGCATAAGCTGTCTTCAGTGTTTTTGATCTTAGCCATTCTGACGGGTGTAAGGTGGTGTCTCAGAGTCATTTTGATTTGCGTTTCCTTTATAATTAGGGATGTTGAGCAATTTCTTAAGTGTCTTTCAGCCATTTGAACTTCCTCTGTGGATAAATCTCTGTTTAGTTCTATACCCTATTTCTTAATTGGACTGTTGGGCATTTGGATGTCTAATTTATTGAGTTCTTTATATATTCTGGATATTCAGCCCTCTGTCAGATGTGGGGTTGGTGAAGACCTTTCCCATTCTGTAGGCTGTCGTTTTGCTTCTTGAAACATGGTCCTTTGCTTTGATAAAAAGCCTTCTCAAGTTCCAACAGGTCCATTGATTTTGATGTTTCTCTTCAGGTGTCTGTGCTTACTGGGTTTATATTTTAGAAAAGTGATTTCTCCAGTTGCCAATTGCATTCAAGAGTACTTTCCTAATTTCTCTTCTATCAGGTTCAGCAACTGGATTTATGTTGAGGTCTTTGATCCACTTGGACTTAAGTTTTGTGCATGGTGAGAGTCATGGATCTATTTGCAACCTTCTACACATTGATATCCAGTTATGCCAGCACCATTTGTTGAAGATGCTTTCTTTTTTCCATTGTACATTTTTGGCTTCTTTGTCAAAAATTATATGTTCATAGGTGTCTGGGTTAATGTCCGGGTCTTCAATTTGATTCCATTGGTCCACATGTCATTTTTATGCCAGTACCAAGCTGTTTTTATTACAGTAGCTCTATAGTAGAGCTTGAGGTCGGGGATTGTGATGCCTCCAAAGGTTGTTTATTGTACAGGATTATTTTGGCTATCCTGGGTTTTTTGTTTTTCCATATGAAGTTGAGTATTATTCTTTCCACATCTGTGGAATTTGATGGGGATTTTGTTGAATCTCTCGATTGCTTTGGTAAGGGCACCATTTTTACTATGTTAATCCTGCCTTTCCATGAGCATGGGAGGTCTTTCCATTTTCTGACATCTTCTTCAATTTCTTTTTTCAGGGACTTAAAGTTCTTTTCATATACGTCCTTCACATGCTTAGTTTGAGTAACCCAAGGTATTTTATATCATTTGTGGCTATTGTAAAGGGTAATGTATCTCTGATTTCCTTCTCAGCCTGTTTTTCTATTGTATATCGGACGGCTACTGAGTTTTTTTGGTTGATCTTGTATCCTGCTATGTTGCTGAAGGTTTTTATTAGCTGTATCAGTTCCTTGTTTGAATTTTTGGGGTCACTCATATATACTATCATGTCATCCTCAAATAGGGAGAGCTTGACTTCTTCCTTTCCAATTGTATCCCTTAATCTCCTTATGTTGTCTTATAGCTCTGGCTAGAACTTCAAGTAATATATTGAATAAGTATTGGGAGAGGGCACAGCATTACCTTGTTCCTGATTTTAGTGGTATTTATTTGAGTTTCTCTCCATTTAATTTGATGTTGGCTGTTGGCTTGCTGTGGATTGCCTTTATTATGTTTAGGTATGTTCCCTGTATTCCTGATCGTCCAAGACCTTTTATCATGAAGGGGTGTTGGATTTTGTCAAATGCCTTTTCTGCATCTAGTGAGATGATCATGTGGATTTTTTTTGAGTTTGTTTATATGGTGTATTACATTGAAGGACTTTCATAGTTGAACCACCCTTGCATCCCTGGGATGAAGCCTACTTGATCATGGTGGATAATTGTTTTGATGTGTTCTTGGAGTCTGTTGCCAGAAATTTATTGAGTATTTTTGCATCATTGTTCATGAGGGAGATCGGTCTATAGTTCTCTTCTTTGTTGCATCTTTGTTTGGTTTAGGAATCAGGGTAATGTAGCCTCATAGAAGGAGTTTGGTAATATACCCTCTGCTTCTATTGTGTGGAACAATTTAAAGAGTATTGGTATTAAGTCTTCTTTGAAGATCTGGTAGAATTCTGCAGTGAAACCATCAGGTCCAGGGCTTTTTTGGTTGGGAGACTTTTAATGACTGATTCTATTTCCTTAGGGGTTATTAGAATATTTAAATGGTTTTCTGGTCTTGATTTAACTTAGGTATGTGGTACCTATCCAGAAAATTATCCCTTTCTTTTAGATTTTCCAGTTTTGTGGAGTAGAGGTTTTTGAAGTAGGACCTGATGATTCTCTGGATTTCATCATTGTCTGTTGTTATGTCCCCCTTTTCATTTCTGATTTTGTTAATTTGGATGCTCTCTCTCTGTCTTTTGGTTAGTTTGGATAAGGACTTGTCTATCTTGTTGATCTCAAAGAACCAACTCTTCGTTTCATTAATCCTTTGTATTGTTCTCTTTATTTCTATTTTATTGATTTCAGCTCTCAATTTGATAATTTCCTGGCATCTGTTCCTCTTGGGGACTTTGCTTCTTCCTGTTCAAGGGCTTTCAGGTGTGCTGTCAATTCACTAGTGTGAGATTTCTCCAGCTTCTTCATGTGGGCATTCAGTCCTCTGAATTTCCCTCTTAGCACTGTTTCATAGTATCCCATAAGTTTGGTATGTGGTGTATTCATTTTCATTGATCTCTAGGAAGTCTTTAATTTCTTTCTTTATTTCTTCCTTAACCCATTGGTGATTCAGTTGAGCATTATTCAGTTTCCATGAGATTGTAGGAGTGCTGTAGTTTTTTCTGTTGTTGAAATCTAACTTTAAACTATGGTGGTCTGATAGAACACTGAAGGTTATACCAAATGTTTTGTATCTGTTGAGATTTACTTTGTGGCCAAGTATGTGGTCGATTTTAGAGAAGGTTCCATGGGGTGCTGAGAAGAAGGTATATTCTTTTTGTTTTGGGTGTAATGTTCTATAGATATTCATTAAGTCCATTTGAGCCTTAACATCAGTTAAGTCCATTATGTCTCTGTTAAATTTCAACTTGGCCAATCTGTCCAGAGGTGAAATTGGGTGTTGAAGTCTCCACTATTAATGTATGGGTTTTATATGTGATTTAAGCTTTAGTAATGTTTCTTTAACATATGTGTGTTCCTTTCTGTTTGGGGCATAAATGTTCAGAATTGAGACTTCATCTTGACGGATCTTTCCTGTGAAGAGTATGTAATGTCCTTCATCATCTCTTTTGATTGATTTTAGTTTGAAGTCCATTTTGCTGGATATTAGGATGGCTACACCAGCTTGCTTCTTAAGCCAATTGATTGGAAAGCCTTTTCCCAGCCTTTTATTCTTAGGAGGTGTCTGTCTTGAATTTGAGTATGTTTCTTGTATTCAGCAGAAAGATGGGTCCTGTTTTCATATCCATTCTGTTAGTCTGTGTCTTTTTATAGGTGAATTAAGTCCATTGATATTAAGGGATATTAATGACCAGTGATTGTTCGTTCCTGTTGCTTTTTTTTATTTTTTGGTGGTAGTGTGTGTGTACTTCTCTTCTTTGGGGTTTACTGCTGTGATGTTATCTATTGCCTGTGTTTCCATGGGTGTATCTGCCTTCCTTAGGTTGGAATTTTCCTTCTAGTGCTTTCTGTAGGGCTGGGTTTGTGGATAAGTATTTTTAAATCTGGTTTTGTCTTGGAAGGTGTTGTTCACTCCATCTATGATGATTGAGAGTTTTGCTGGGTATATTAGACTAGGCTGGCATCCATGGTCTCTTAGTGTCTGCATTATATCTGTCCTGGTCCTCCTGTCTTCAAAGTCTCCATTGAGAAATGCGTGTTATTCTGGTAGGTTTCCATTTATAAGTCACCTGGCCTTTTTTCTTTGCTGCCCTTAATATTCTTTCTTTATTCTGTACGTTTAGTTTTATATTATGTAGCGAGGGGACTTTTTTGGGGGGTTGTCTGTTTGGTGTTCTATAGGCTTCTTGTATCTTCATAGGCATTTCTTCTGTAAGGTGAGAAAGTTTTCTTCTATGATCTTGTTAAATATATTTTCTGTGCCTTTAATTGGTATTCTTCTCCTTCTCTATCCTATTATTCATAGGTTTGGCCTTTTCTTAGTGTTCCAAATTTCTTGGACATTTTGGGTCATGACTTTGTTGGTTTTAGTGTTTTTCTTTGACTGATGAATCTATTTCTTCTACCATATCTTCAACACTAGAGATCCTCTCTTCCATCTCTTGCATTCTGTTGGTTATACTTGCATCTGAAGTTCCTGTTTGGTTACTCAGTTTTCTATTTCCAGCATTCCTTCTGCTAGGGGTTTCTTCATTTTTCTATTTCCTCTTCAGTTCTTGAACTGTTTCCCTTGTTTTTTCCTGATTTTCCTTCAGGGACTTATTGTTTTTCTGCTTTAAATTGTCCTTACTCAAATTTTATAATGTTCTTCCCATTTTTTGTTTGTATGTTCCTCCACTTTATTTTTGATTTTTCTATATAAGGCTCTAGCCTCTTCATGACATTACTTATAAGGTTGTTTTCTTCTTCTTCTTCTTCTTCTTCTTCTTCTTCTTCTTCTTCTTCTTCTTCTTCTCCTCTCCTCTTCCTCTCCTCTCCTCTCTCTCCTCTTCTCTTCTTCTTCTTCTTCCATTCCTTGATGTTCAGGTCTAGCTACTGGAGAAGGGCTAGGTTCTGGTGATGCTGTATTGCTCTTTATTTTGTTGTATGTACTTCTGCCTTGTTGTCTGCCCATCTCCTTGTGTGTTCGTTCTTGGTCTCATCACTGTAGTTGGTCCAGAGAGAGCTGACAGATTTAGGGATCCTCGCTCTGGTCCAGATGGAAGCTCTGGGCCAGATGGGAGCTCTGGTCCAGATGAGAGTGCT
>NW_023412580.1:0-8696 GCF_903995425.1 Onychomys torridus
AGCAAAAAACAGTTTCAATCTGTTCCCACACTAGCAGCAGGAGCAATTCTCCTTTCTTGTTTTCTTGATTGACTCACTGCTCCAGAATCCATCGCTTAGTTCCTGTGTGAAGTTCTGAGTTTCAGGCTCTCTCATTGCCAAAGGCCTCCACATCTTAAGGAGCCATACAAACAGAGGGGTATCAAATACGTTACCCCAATTGGGCAGCATCTCTCTACTACTTTCTGCTTGCTCTACAAGCAGTCCTGCAAAGAAACTGGGGAGAATCTTTCGCCTGGACTGAGCATTGAAGGCAAAGATAAAATTGCGACCTACTACTATTCTATCTTTTGACATGATTTTAAGCTTTTCTATATTGCATGTGGATTCCCGCCATAATTTGAGGGAAAACCCAAACAAATTTCCCCAACGCAAATTTTTTTCTCTCTTTAATAAAAGAAACATGAACATAAGAATGAAAACTCCCCAAGTTTCTTGTCAGGAGGATTTCTGCCAGACAACACAGATTGTTCAGAACCGATTTTCTCTCTGTCCAACACTGACCAAAGAACTTCATGTAACTTTTACTAAGTTCTTTTTCAATGATAAAAGACAGGTCCTAACAAGATGCCCTTTGTCACCCAGCTGGAAACAGATATTAGAAACTGTTAAGGAAATTCAAAGAATCTAAGTTATAATTAGGTCCTAGCTGCTGGAGCTAGCTCAAAGTCCGATTAATAAACAGGGAACTGAGAGGGATAAGTCCTTTTGCATAAAATGAATGCCACTGTCACTTTCTCTTGTGGTGAGATACAGACTTACAGATATCAGGAAGAATTTTGTTGTCTTGCCCTCTGTCAGAAGAAAACAGCACCACAGCACTGGCCCAGCACAAAGTTCCTATGACTGATCACCTAACCTGTTCAGATACCTCTCTTCAGATTAAACAATACCCAAATGACTGGGGAAGTAAAAGGGAAAGTTGAAGCCCTCTTTACCTGGTGAGAACTGACAGGCTTTCGGGTGATCTGACAGTCAACCTGGAATATACCTATCCTACCTGTAAAGAATTCTGGGACCTCTGATTCTCATGAGTCTGATGCCTCTGGAGAAAAAGATGTATATTCTCTTGGTCCTGAATGATGACACTAAAACATTTGGGGCCTATTGACGGTCTTATGACACATACCCAGTACTACCTGAGACTGAATGGTAAAGAATAATGATCAGGACAAAATTATATGTTGATGAACAATACAATAGGTAAAGGTCATTCTCTCAGAAATAACTGTCTGGAAACTGGTAACTAACCTTCAGCAGGCTACTCATCTGGGCACCACAAGTTTCTGACTTTTACAGACCAAGGTATGTTATATATCTTCTGGATACACTAACATAGGCTATCTCAGCTATATACTAGATTTGTGTTGAAGGTCAAAAAAATCAGATTGTACTTTCCTAGCAAAGGATCCAAATGAGAGGACAGTCCCCTATCAAACTTTGAAGACTTTGACTTTCACCAAGATCTGGCTTGTTGGTGAGAATAAAAATACTTGCAACTTTTTTGAAAATGCTATTTTTGAGTGGGGTGAAGTGTTCTTCACCTAGACTGCAACTGTTCTGATTGTAGGTAAAAAGCTAAGGTATGAGCAGATGCTCTGATTTGGCTTGTATCTAGCAATAGCATGCATCCAACAATAACCTGATTTCCATACCTAAAACCCTCTTAATTAATAGCTATGACTTTAGAGATACAGCAATAACCTCACTGTGCATCTAGACCTCAGAGTTCTGAGCTGGTATAATGAACACACCATAAAAGAAAACTAATAAAATTCTCATTAGAGTCCAGAGAAAGATGGTTAGACCTCCTTCTTTTACCTTGCCTCAGTATACTGCATCCAATAGGGGGAGGGATTAACCAGCTTTGAGATTATATTTGGAAGAATTCACCATCTGCTTCTCAGGCTCAGAGGCAAGCATTTGACCAAACTCTCTAACCATTCTTCTATCAAGTCACTTAGGGCCCTCCAGTTCTCCATACTGAATTATCTGAGAGATCCAGGCAACCTCTGAGTCCACAACCCATTTCACCTAGCTTAACAAGAATGCTATCTTCTGTCTCAAGTGAGCAGTCAAAAGAACACTGGAACTGACCTGGAAAGGGCTCTACAAGGTGATTCTCTCCACTCCTCTGGTGGTGAGTCTAGGAACTCTAACACCATAGATCCCCTACACCCAGATAAAGAAACTGGAAGCTACAGATGCTGCTCTCCAATGAACTGTGTCTGTACTATGGCCTCATTAATAATAAGGTTTCATAGGTCCCCAGGCTCTTCCATTTCCTGCCCTTATACCACTTTCTGAATCTTGTGTTTGTCAATGTGAGTATGAACACAAGTTCATGGTCCAAACCCCACTCCTCCAAGGCTGCACTGAAATTGAGGAAGATATTAATATAGAAGGTATTAGCTAGTGTTGCTGCAGACCAGCAGACTTTATCCTGTCTTAACCATTACTTGCTGATACCCACTTTATGAGTTTGGTTGTATTGGAGAAATGAAGGATGTTGGAGTTTGTTTTTTAGATAGAAAAAACAGAGGTTACAATTCCATACATGCCCTGTGTCTTGGTCACCTGGTTGCCAGAAACAAGTCATAAGGGAAACAAGAGCTCAGGATCATGATGGAGTTAGGTGTAGAGCCACTTTCACTGCTAATACACAGAAGCAGGATATGTAAGGAAAAACATGCAAAGGGACTTTTACTATATGAGCTATGCTTCAGAAACTTCAAAGTTTATTATTCTGGAATAAAACCCAATACACATAAATGTATATGTATGTAGTATTTTGCTTCACTATTTGTCCTCTAAAAAATAATAATACCATATATTCATACTATTAAAAAGCAATGTTGACAAATCTTTGTCTGTCCAAGTTTGGGAATTTGTTTACAAATTTTGACATTTTATAATTAATATTGTATCTTGAAAGTTTCATGAACCCACCTGCCTAAATATGATATGAATGAGGAGGAGAGTATTAGACATACCAAAGTGGCTGGGAGAAACATCATAAGGTCTTAATCCTAAACAAAGGTCTATAGACAACTAAGGAGTGTGAAGAGTCAGAGAAATAGTCTTGTACAGGGAATAGCAAACCAATCAAACATCAAATATCAAATGGTTGCCCTCAAAAATATACAGTGCAGTAGCTTTATATATTCTGACCTGTCTGTATATATGAACATTATGTATACACATGTATGCATGTAACAACATTTTATTTTTTAATTTTTGATGAATCTTGAAATTCATATGTTTATTTTTTCTATATATTTTAATATAGAACTTTTTATTAAAATGTTTTCTTTCCTTTAACATACTAACACCTGTTTGTACTGCCTCTTCTTCTCCTGCTCCTCCACCTTCCCCCATTACACCCCCATACCCTTTTCATCGAGAATAAGGCCTCCTGTTAATAACAATTTTTTAAATATCCCATGAATTTGAAAGGGAGGAAGCAGAGTTAAGTAAGAAGGCTTGAAGTTAAGGAAGGAAAAGAGAAATGTTCCAACTATATTATAACTTCAAAAATAGATGCAGTAATAAAAAATTAAAACAAGCAACCCAATGCAAGATATTTTAGAAAAAGTTTCAAGAACACACTTTTGGATAAGATACATGAAACTTCACACAAAAGGGCATGTATTTATGGTAGAAGAGAAAAATGTCTTAGCATCCAAATTGTGAAACATAATATTCATATGATACATAAATTTATATCACATTATTAACATAAGAAATACTTGTAATTTGCGGTAAACGTACTTTAACATATCAAGTCAAACACATTTTTAAGTAAATGTGAGGCACATGTTTTTTATCTAATGCATACCTAGAGATAATACTAATTTTTATTTGGAAGGATAACAGCCAATTTTATAACAGGATTTGACATATGGGAGGAAATACGGCTCACCCAGGGCAAAATCCTAGCACTGAGTACGGTATTAGCTTGATCTCCATAAACACATGGTGGAGGTGAAGTTGTCCTTCCACAGATGATCTCTCACCTGCAAATGGGACCTGAGGCATGAGTGTGCATGGAAACACACTAAAATTGTGGTACGAAAAATGCTTTGAAAAATCTGTACCATGTGCATTCCAATAGACTAAGTCATGTTCCCTAGAAAAGATAACTTACATTAATCTGAAAATTGGTTTAAATTTTAATGTTCATATATCCTATTATATGAACAGTTATGAAAGCCTTAAAGTGAAATCCATTAAGTAATTTAAACACATAGAAAACAATGTAGTGGATTGAAATTCCTGCCCATAGTTATTAGTTTTGTAATCTTGATAACTAGGATGAGTTTTTCTAAGCATGTAAAAATCCCGAAACAATTGAAAAGAGACAAAGAAACAGAGGGTCAGAGAGAGATGACACCTTTCCTCTTTGAACATGTATATGGACTCTCAGACTGTAATAAACGATGCAATCAGAAGCCCTATAAAATGATGAGATATGCACACTTCTTGTCCCCCAACTTGTATTAAAAAATAGGCAAGTAGTAGTTATACAGTGGTAGATTTTAAAGGAGAAAAGAAAAAAAAAGAAAGACAAACATATTAAACTTTTATAGTAACAAAAATATTACCCTAACACAAACTTAGTTTGATTTTATTCATGACTTAATACAAAGCAGCCCTACATGTCCACAGTCATGTCAATGTGTCTTATAAAAAAACCTATCAAAATGAGATGTAAAACATACTAAAAATGCATGGAACAAACATGTAAAAGGGCAAATATGTCTGAGAGTAAAAGATTAGCCAATAATTTAATAAAAAGAACCTTGCAGACAGGCAGAGATTATTAAACACAAATAAATGTTCCCAACTTCAGTCTCTCTTTGTGACATCTAACACATGCCAACTAGTGACTCTACCACCTTATCCTTCTGTAGAAACTGCTTTTGGGGGCATCACCTCTTATCACAGGAGTAAATCTAAAAGTCTAGACTTCACTGAAGAGGCAGGTCAAACTTTAACAATACCATCTTCCCTCTGAATACATAACTTGTAAAACATGTGGCTGTAAAGGCATGGCCAAGTAAGAACACAAGAGTACAATTATCATATTTGTAAATAATAATTTCATAAACAAGTAACCTTATTGTATCATCTTTGAGGAGAGAAAATAAAAGAAGACTAACATACAATTAAATGAGGACTTTTGGATTGGAGAAGGGTTTTTCCTCATAAAAATAGGAAGTTGACAGGTTTGAATACATATATCAGCTGAGTCATATGTAACATGAAATCTGAAACAGGATAAATGAGTAACAACACTTACTGTATGTGTATGTCAGTGAAATCGTACAGCAGATTAGGATGTGGAACTTTGTTACCTGTGTAGAAAGTATGAACAGGGAAAAATACACCAATGACCACATCGCCTTCATGGTGAAAATCTTCTTTGATTCTGAAAAAACACTCAGAGGAGCTATAGGCATATACATGACTGTTTTTAAACAAGATACTGGTGATAATAACCAAAATAAAATATCTTATTAACACACATGTCTGCTCAGACATAAGTCTGATGGATCTAGACCTCTCAGTGTCCAGTAGGTATATACTTAGCTCCAGTGTTTGTGACTATGTGCACTTCTAACTTTGTTGATGAGTGAAGTTGTCCCAGTAATCACTCTGAGCACTTTTTTTTATACCCAATCTACTTCCATAGAGAATTCTGGAACTTTCTTCCCTTGGGCTCTGCATCTGAGGCCCTATATTCAGGTGAAAAACAAGCTGGAAAATATGTTTATAGATTTTCTTCTGTACCCATAGGCACCATGAACTCAACCAAAACAACATGTGGTATGAGCTCAGGGATGAAGTCCTCTTTGCCTAATTTGATCACAAGAATGAAGCAGGAAACTTTTCATATGAAAACAACTGAGGTTGTTGTTAACAGGCTACATTAGACAATGATATTCCAAGGGTAATGGGAAAGAGAAGGGGCCACACTCCCATGCTGGACAAAACTAAACAGAATGATTGAGACATCATGATTTACAAAACCAAAGGAAAAAAAGTGGATTCTTCCTTGTTTAGTGTCTGTGTCTCAGAGTTTCCTTGCTTCCATGATACATCTAAATATGAAGATCAATGTAATGTCCACACACAATACAATCCATTTATCTCTAATGTTGAGAAAACTAATGGTCCTGCTAAATTATTTAGTTCCAAATGAGCTAATTAATTGAGAAATGAAAATTTCCTGTTCACATTCTGGGCTTTGAGCTACTGCCCCACTGCTGTCCTAGTTTAACTTCAGTAAACCATTGAGTAGATAAGGTGTTCTATTCCATACCTAGTGGGTTTACCAGCTACTTACCCTGTTATGAGAATATGAGGGTGATAGAACATTTCTTTTCTGTATAAAGCATAATAATTTAAAAGGCTCTAAATGCATCCTTCATCTAGTATACATAATAAAGCTGTGATGCACATTGCTCTATTTCCTAGTTCACAGCATAAGGTAACGCAGTGAAAGTACTTTGTGTTATGTTACAGTAATGAATGTTTGCTACAACCCATATATGTGCTCCTTGAGGAGAGGATAAAAGAGTGGAGTGAATAAAAGCCCACAGACAATACTCTGAAAATTGATAACCTTACTATTTCTTTCTGAGTCATGTGCAGTAGAAGGCAGACTGAAATATCTGCAATAATTCAGTTGGCAGTGAAAGTAGGAAATCCCTCCCTTGCTTATGAACAGGAAAATATAACTTGTGCATCAAGAACATAGAAAGAAAAATGAACTAAGAAAACTAAACAGGATATGTGGATGCTGTGTATTGTCCTGTAAGAGATGTTTTCCTGAGGCACAACACTCTGGACTTATCACTTAGATCCTATGATGTGCTGTGTTTTGGTATAGCCCATAGTATCTTACTTTATGTTTTGTTGTTACATCTTAAAAGCTCATTCTTTTCTAATGGGAGAAAGATATCAAATGAATATGAGGGAAGGTTAGTGGAACTGGAATGATTGCAGGGATGGAAAAGCAATTATCAGGATATAGTGTATGAATAAAGATATTTTTTAAATAAGAGTTGGAAAATTGAAAAGAAAAAAGCAAAATGCTTTCATCTTAATGCACTGGATATTTAATATTTTAATGGATTTGCCTTTCTGGACATAATGCACTTGTCAAAACTAATATCGTGTACCTTATTTAATACCTTCTACACAATCATTGTATTCCACACAACATTATTTAGTGTGTGTGTTTGTGTGTGTGTGTTTCTTTTTTTTTTAAAAATCCCAATCAGTTTCCCCTCCCTCCCCTCTTTCCAGAACCTCTGATCCTCCAACTACCCTAACACACCCTTTCAGTACTCCTTCTCAGTTTCCATTCAGATACAGATGGGCCTACCATAGGTTGCAGCCAGCCATGGTATATAAAGTTGCAGTAAGACTGGACATTTACTCTTCTATTAAGGATAGAGGAGGCAAACAAGAAGGAGTAATGGTCCCTAAAATCAGGCAACAGAATCAGAGACAGTCCCTCAACCCACTGTTAGTAGTCCCACAAGAAGACTGAGCTACACAACTGTAACATGTATTCAGATGGATTCGATCAGTCCCCTGCAGGATAGTACTGGGAGAGACAACTGGAATCTGGGACACCTCTGTGATGATCTGGAAACCTAGAGCAATGGAATCTCTCAGGAAACAATGAGAGTGTCCCTAGCTAATACTTTAGGCAATACACAATATGGTGCCTGAACCAGCCATCTCCTGTAAGCAGGCAATAATTTCAAAGGAGGAATTGGAACACCAACAGAGCATTATTTTTTACCAACATATTCTCTTCATAGGCAGAGAATTAAAACTTTAGGCCCATATTCAAGGAATCCACTAGGCTTAATATGGTCTCCACCTTATTTTTCAGTCAGCTTGTATTAGTGAAATGGCCTCTCCAAAGTAGATTACCATTCATGTGGTGTTTGTATAGAGGGGCTATGATAGTGCTCTCCAGGAGGTAGTGTATGATTTTAATCAGAATCAAGTAGATTGTATGCTTTCATTTTTAGACACCATTTATGGGTCAAGGAATTACAGTTTGGAAATTGGAATGTTTCCACTCATTATCACCTCTAGTGATAGAGGAAACAATGCTTACCACTGCCATGACTTTATGTTTTACTGTCCTAGAAATGTGGTTATGGGAGCTAGAGTGCTACTGCCTGGAGGCACCACAATTATTTCTTCAAATTAGAACCTTGTATTTCACCCTGGTCAGTTTGAGCTTTCAATGTCCTTATGTGAGCAGACTACTATAGGATGAAAAGTGCTAGGAGATGTGATTGGTCTACACTCCTGAGAAATTTTTCAGTTGTTTTATAATAAAAGTATAGAAGATTATGTCTGGATTACAGCAGATTTTTTTAGTACTATGGTCTGTGTTACAATGTCCTTTGATTAATGCCAGTGGGATACTGAATGTAAAACCAATACATGTAGGATGATAAAGAGCCCATAACATTCAGAATATAGTTGGACATCTCACCTACAGGAAAACAAACAAGACCTTCTTAGGTGCTAGGTTATTATAAGGGGAGATACATAATGAATGGGAGAAGATTAACTTAGGAATACCAGCTAAAACCACACAAAGAGTTGCAGAAATGAAGACA
>NW_023412581.1:0-12875 GCF_903995425.1 Onychomys torridus
CAAAAGGAAGATACACACACAACACGAGCACACAACACACACACCACACCACACACAGAGAGAGAAGAGAGAGAGAGAGAGAGAGAGAGAGAGAGAGAGAGAGAGGTAGATAGATGATAGATGATAGATAGATAGATAGATAGATAGAAAGATAGATAGATAGATAGATAGATAGATAGATAGATAGATAGATAGATAGATAAATTTAAAAAGATGTGGTATGAGATGTGAGACACATGGGAAGTGGCCCCCATGGAGGATGGTAGGCTGTTGTCCCTGTTGTGAGGGACAAAGTGATGAGTGCTTTGAAAGAATCCATCATGAATGAGATCATAGGCGTGGGAAAGTCGAATCTTATGAATGGGCTCCTTGCAAGTGTTTGTGGGAGACCGGGCCTTGGGGAAGTCCCCTGGAATACTGTTGACTGTTTATGACAGTTTGGGAACATGTAGAATTCTAGAACTCATGGTGAGCCGAGCCTGGCACCCTGGACAGGAACGGAGTGTCCCCTGATTCATGTCTGTGTCACCCCAGGGTGAGGATGGCCCAGCAGTCACAGACAGTTGCTGCCAGCCAGCTGCTCTCTCCTGACGTCAACCCCAAATCCTCACTCGTCAGCCTCTGCCCTGGACGGCTGGCTGTGGACTTCCTCCAGCCCGCCAGAGCTGATGCAGTGGGCGCTGGCAACCTGCCTCAGTCCTGGAGCCAACTAGTCCACATCAGCACTTTCCCAAGAGCTCTCCTGGGCAGACAGCCTGTGGGGTGCCCTACTACCCTCTCCCAAGACTCTTTTACAACTATAGGAGAAGACACTGGGAACCCATTTTACAGATGAGAAAAATCAAGACACATCCAGGGAGGTAAAATGAGCTGTTCTAGGGTCAGATTGGATCCCAGCCAAACTCTTGGACTGGCTGCACCCTCTTAGCTCCCATTTTCCCCCTAGAGCCTTGGTTCCCACACCGGGTGCTCAGGACAGGGGAGCCTAGAGCAATTGATGGGCTGGCACATCCACCCTGAGTAGCACTGTCTGGACTGTGGGGCCTTTAATCCCAGCCCCCAGGGCCTAATACAAACCAGAGGTAAGGCTTCTACCAGAGGGAGAACGGACTGGAATTATTATCCAGTTCTTCTCTGCCACCCCCTCCCCATGGCCACCAGGCTCCTCTGCAAGCCTGGGACAGTCTGACACTCAACCTTCTGTAAACAGAGCTTGGGCAGGTCCCCCATTCTCTGGGCACCTCACTGGCTCTACCCCAAGGTGGTGCATGGCTCATGTCCAGGACAAGCATGACAGGTACTTACTGGCCTTGGTGTTGTAGAAGGCAAAGTTCCCAGTGTGGGGGCTGGGCTCTTCACCACCCTCCTCGTCTTCCTCCAGTGCCCGCCCTCCCACGACCACCAGTACCTCCTGCATCGTCTGTGGGAGGCCTGGAAGCTCCTGTGGGTGGTGGTGGGAAGCCAGGTCAGAGTGGCCAGCCACTGTGTGCCCAGCACAGGGCTCCGTGGGTGCTGTTCCGTTAGTGCCTGTGCTTGAGGTTAGGTGGGCCTTGGCATGCGTGCACACATGCATGTGTGTATGCATCTGTGGGCACCTGTGCATGCATGTGTGCGTGAGCTGGACATGCCCTGCATGAGCACACCCCTGCCCTGTGAATGCCACCACCCCATGAATACCCTCACCCGATGCACACCCCCACCCCATGCACACCCCCACCCCATGCACACCCCCACCCCATGCACACCCCCACCCCATGCACACCCCCACCCCATGCACACCCCCACCTCATGCACACCCCCACCTCATGCACACCCCCACCCCATGCACACCCTCACCCCATGCACACCCCCACCTCATGCACACCCTCACCCCATGCACACCCCCACCTCATGCACACCCCCACCTCATGCACACCCCCACCTCATGCACACCCCCACCCCATGCACACCCCCACCTCATGCACACCCCCACCCCATGCACACCCCTACCCCATGCACACCCCCACCCCATGCACACCCTTACCCCATGCACACCCCCACCCCATGCACACCCCCACCCCATGCACACCCCCACACTGTGAAGAACTGTATCTCTCACTAGCCACAAAGGGCTTTCCCAGGTGCTTCGGATTACCCTTGGGGCAGCCACAGCTAAGGCCTGTCACTTTGTCAGGACCAGCCCCACTGCCAGCATGAACAGGGCTGGAACTCCATACAGGTTCAGCTGGAGCCCCTCAGGAGCACCTGGTGATGGTTTCCAGGCCCCACAGAGCAGCTGTGTGGGGATGGTTTTCTCAAATCTTCCTCCCATCCCACTCCTATGCCTCCTCTTAGGTCTGGCTCCAGTGCTGCCTCCTCCAGGCAGTCCTTCCTGACTGCCAGCCCTCGCCAAGATGCCCCTAGTACACTCCCAGCCCTGGCCTTTCCACTACGTCTTAACTCTGTATTCAGCCTCATCCTCACTCAGCAGTAGGCTTCGTAAAGACAGAGACACTTCTGGGTTCTTCTGGTATTCAGAGCATGGCACACTTGAAAGGTCAATGGTGATGCTCTCTCAGGGGACCAGCCTGCAGCAGGGAGCCATGCTCCATTGGGCACTTTGAGGGTGCCCACTCTTTTCTCCCCATGCAGGTGGGAACACGTCTTAGGTGGAAGTCCCCTGCCCCTCACTCACCCCACTGAGGCCCTGGGACAGGGCCTCCAGGCATGCCTCTGACTCCTGGATCAGCGGCTCTGTGGCCAGCAACTGTTGCACACAGGGCCTTGGCACCGCATCCAGGTGCACCAGGCTGAGGAGCTCGGGCAGGTGGGCAGACCGGTCCTGGGGGTCATGGCGCACCCAGCGCAGCAGAGCTTCGAGCCGACTCTGCTCCGGTTGTACCTGCAGCAGGTCACTGGCCAGACAGGTGGCCAGTCGGTCTCTAGGCAGCTGCAAGAACTCATCCTCTTGGGCCACTTCCTCAAAGTTCTCCCGCAGGAAGGCCCAGGCTTTGGCAGCCACGCCTAACAGTCCCTGCTGCTCCCCAAACTCACAGATGCCCAAGCAGTTGGTGGCGTCTAACTGCTGTTGCAGGTATCGGCCACAGACTTTCTGCACAGTGGGGAAATGGAGACGCGATGCGGTGCGGGTCAGTGCCTCCACGTTAGTCTGAGTGATGGTCAGGCGGCCTGTGTACACAAAGTCCACCAGCTGTCCCACGGCAGCCGGCTCTACATCCTGCAGCTCCACACGTGCCGAAAAGCTCTCAGCAAAGTCTCCGGCAAACATGGCGTGGAAGTAGGGGCTACTCAGAGCCAGAAGGCTGCGGTGACAGGGCAGCTCCTGGTCACCAACCAGCAGGGTGACATCGGCCAGCTTGGGTAGGGAGCGCAGATGCTGCAGGCCGTCCAGCATGTCTTGGGCATGTGAAGGCAGATGGAAGTCCAGGTTGTCTAGATTCCTCACCATGATGCTATGCCCACAGAGACCCTTCTGGTCCACCCTCTTTCCCAGAAGTAGTACCTCGCCTGAGCACCTGAGTAGGAAAACAGGGTCAGTCATGAGAGTTATGGCCTCATCCACCTATGATTCAGTGTATGACTGTCTGGGCATCTGCTGACCCCACCCCTGGCAAACACCCACCTACAGCATGTTGCCAGTGTGGGGGCCACTTTGGACATCCCATATCCTGCTCTATCCCAGGTTCTTAGCCCTATGGGCAAGCCAATTGTTGCTTCTACTTTATAGAGAGGGAACTGAGGGCTAGATCTACTACTTATGGCCAACTAGTTAAAGTAATATTGGATCATGTAGTGAACACAAGCCCCGGTCCTCCTATCTTCCATAGCATAGACCTCCAGGGTTAGGGAACCTCCCTGCTCCAAGCACCCAAGAGGCTTCCTTTCTCAGGCCCCATGTTGCTGAGCAGGCCACTGGAGGTGATTTTAGGTTTTACTCTGCACTACTGGTTTTCACGGCCTGTCTGCAGGGCCTTGCTGGGTGACTTGGTTGAGCCACACCATTGATGGTCCAGTTTCCTCCGCTTCTGATGGAGAAACTAAGGGTGAAGAGGCTTGGAGTCATCATCCCAGGCAGTTCCTGTGCACAGCCACTTCCTGCGGCCCCGTGATCACACTGCCAGGTAAGTGCTGTTACTGTACAGAGAAACTGACGCAGAGGCTTTGAGTCATCTACTCAAGACCACAGAGCTAGGAAGTGGGGGAGCCAGCAATTGAATTCAGGGCCAGGCTCGCAAGCAGGAACTCAGTTTTAACTACTTTCCCATCACATTGTGTGCGTGGCCTGTCAGCAGACCCACTCCTAGACTGAACTACATGCGTGTCTGGTATTTTGCCCTAGGGAAAGCACCAGAGAACCAGTCACTGGTCACAGTGGGGCGCACCTTTGATCCCAACACTCAGAAAGCTGAGCCACGAGGGTTACCAGCAAGTTCAAGGCCTGCTTGGGTTACGTAGTGAGACCTGGCCAAGAAAATTCTTTTAGAAAGAAAGACAAGAAGTGGGAATGGGGTGGGGGGAGAAAAGGGAGTGAGGGAGGAGAAAGGGGGGCAAAGGAAAGAGGGGAGGATCATGTGGAGGCACCCATTCTGAGGCCCTCACAGCTAAAAGCTGCACAATGGTAGTATATTGCCCTTGGTGGGGGTGGGGGTGGGAGGTGGTTAGCACACACAGCCACTACAGTGTTGGAGGATTGGCAAGTCTGGTGGATGCCTGGAAAATGAGGAAATCAAAGGACGAGTCCTGGCCAGGGAGCTGGCAAACCACAGGGCCTGGGGCTGGGGTGGGCTGGGAGTTTGAAGCCCACACCCCAATCCCTGATGCAATCTCCTTCCTACACACAGGGATCTACCTGAGGACCTATCAGGGAGATTTTCAAGGGACAACCTTGGCTCAGGCCCACAAAGGGAAGCTCAGGAGACTGTTGACTTCAAGGCCCTCATACCCACCGGGAATCTCTCCTGTCTAACCTCTTGGGGAGCCCTCTGACCGGGGCGGGTATAGGAAGGGCTGTACCCAAGCCAGCGCCCACAATCCTTGCATTCCAGTCATCGCTGGGCTCTTTGGCTGCAGTGATACAACCAGGCCTGTGCGCTCAGCGCCTCTCCAAGGGCCTCAGAGATACCTGCTGACCCCTGCTGCTGCACTTCCACAGAGGCTGGAGGGCAAAGGGGGAGTTTAGAGTCTTAGCAGAGTGCTCATGGGTGAGACGGCAGGATGGCATTGGCTTCAACCTGGCTAATGTGGCGGCATTCCCAGGGCCCAGCTTCCCTCTCTGAACCCATATGGCCCCCAGGAACCCCTTGCCTGTACAGGACTCCACTAAGTCTAGCTGGCACTCACCTCCTTGTGGATCCCTTGATCTTACTTGTTAGTAGGCTTCCTTAGGGCCCCTTGCTGAGACCATAGACCACAGGGCAACACTTAAGCTGAAGTGTGGGCCACAAAGGAGGCCTGCTGGGCTGGGCTGGGCTGGGCTGGCCACGTGGGAACTTAGGAGTATTTTTAGACTCTGTATGGGAGGGAGGGGGAGAATGGAGGGGGAGGGAGTGAGGTCACAGCTCTTCAAAGATTGTCTCCTTTGAAAGCCCACACTGTCTACATCATACAGGAGACTTTTGGGTACCCAGAGTACTAGAATGGACAGTGGGGGGCTTTCTGGGCAAGCAAGTGGTTTGATTCATATCCCAGGCAGTCAGGCCAAGCTGGGGGAGCTGAGAATGTGCAATGGAGACACAGCGGGGTGGAGACAGCAGGAGCCTGTGCTGGTGCCTGTGGGGCCCATAGAAAACTGCTCAGGGCCAACGCTAAGAACCTTCTGGTTCTGCTTTGCCACTGTGCTGAGGGGGACTCAGGTAGCCACAGTCCCTCTGTGGAGTGGGACGGTCACATCATGAGTAAGCACAGGTTGGACAAGCTTTAGGTCCACCGTGTTGGTGGGGGAGGCTTCAGAGGCAAAGGTAATGGTGGGTAGAGATGAGACTCCCTGACACCTGAGTGCACGGGTGGGAGAGACTGGGCTTGTCCCCACACAAGAAACAAAGCCTTGGCCTTGGCCTGCCCTGGTGTTTCCCTCCATCCTGAATGCTTCAGGCAGCTGAGAAATGGGGGTCATCTAAAAAGAAAGCAGCCAAGGTTTGCAACCTTCTATGCAGTGCTTGGTTCATGGGGACACACTTTGCAGGCACACTCTAGGATGCTTACGTCAGCCAAGGTCAGGTTGGGTCAGGGACCAGAGAAAGGGTGAGAGCCAAGCTTCCCAGGCAAGGGGCAAGGTGATGCTTTGCTTACTGCCCTGTTTGCAGGGCCAGTGTGGTGGTATTGTGTTCCCCGAAATATTGTGCATGCTAATAAACTTATCTGGGGTCAGAGAACAGAATAGCCACAATATTAAACATAGAGGATAGGCAGTGGTAGCACACGCCTTTAATCCTAGCATTCCAGAGGCAGAGATCTACCTGGATCTCTGTGTGTTCAAGGATACAGCCAAGCCTGGTGACTCATGCCTTTAATCCCAGGGAGTGGTGGCAGAAAGCAGAAAGGTATATAAGGTGTGAAGACCAGAAACTAGAAGCTTTTGGCTAATTAAGCTTTTAGGTTTTTGAGCAACAGTTCAGCTGAGATTCATTCGGGATGAGGACTGAGAGGCTTCCAGTCTGAGGAAACAGGATCAGCTGAGGAACTGGTGAGGTGAGGTGGCTGTGGCTTGTTCTGCTTCTCTGATCTTCCAGCATTGACCCCAATACCTGGCTCCAGGTTTGTTTTTATTAATAAGACTTTTAAGATTCGTGCTACAGGCCAGTGCTTCTGATGTCTGGGGGGAATGAAGGACAGGGACTGTAACACAGGCTCTGTCACTGGGAGCAGGCTGTGCCAAGTGAGCAGGTTTCCCAGCAGACCGTGGGGACATTAGGGACTCAAAATGACAGGTTGCTTCCAAGAGCTGGGCCCGTGATGATAAAAATCACACACGTATTGTAAAAATACAAAGATTTTATAGCAGGACTCTCCAATAGTAAATGACAGTTACCACCCCCCCCCCAACTGTCAACTCTGAGTCTGGACATGTACACATGGCTGTACACATGGCTGGCTGGCTGGCTGGCTGGACAAGTGCATGTCACTGCCTTGATCACTTGATGCTGAATCATGAGTTTTGAAAACATGAGTTTAAGTATCATCATGACAGGAAGATGCCTTCCTTCCCAAGACTGAATGTGACACCAGGCACAGCTCCTATTCATGGGCTTTCGGCTCATTTTCCATTTTGGATACTATGATGAAAAGTATCAGCAATGCACTTACTTCCCCAGAATAGACTCCCAGTGTGAATTCACCAAACTAAAGTGTGCCACTAAAATCTTTAAAAGGTTCGGCTCACACCACGGGGACCAGGCCTGGAGGAGGCACACTTGCTGGTGTGTGGACGCTCCTGTGGCTATGAGGCCAACCCAGGATAGGGTCCCACAAGTTAGACTGCCTCCCACAGTTCCAGTCTTATGTTCTGGCTGGTGTGCAAAGTCTCTGGGTGCATGTGAGGTTGATTTGGGGAGGGGGTTGCTGTAAACACATTGTCTTCCAGCAGTTAGCCACTGACTCTTCTTCAGTCCCTGTGGTGTGGCTGCGGTTATTTTGTTTTGTTTTACCTCGGGCCATGCTTTCCATGTGTGAACAGTCAGGCTTCTCTGTTCTTGGGTCAGAACTGCCTTGCTGGATTGACGCCTGCTCTATAATAATAACACCTCAGGTCAGAATCCAGCTCCTTTTCTATGCTCTCCTCTTGTATCCATCAGCTACTGCTGTGGAACCATTTATCCCCAAATCTAGTGTCTCAAAAGAGCAGTGCCACACAAGTGCCATTTGGGGGTGGTCCTTTCAGAATGTCCCATCAGGCTTCAGTAAGGGGTCTTCAAGCTTTGGTCACCTAAAGGCTGCTTTGGGGTGGAGACCTGCTGGGTTATATGGAGGAAGAGTGGATCCTCTCCGGTCTCCACAGGCTCTCTCCTCACCTGGCTACTGGCTTCCCTGAGGTGTAGAGAGAAGTAGCCACAGAATTGGGAGTCACAGTGTCTTCCAAAGTCTAATCAGAAATGACGCCCCCAGTGTCTGCCATATTCCGGGAGGTTAAGAGCTATGACTATCAGGGGACAAGGTCTCTGGGAACCTTCTTAGAGGCTCACGGCTTCTGTATCACTTGCTTCTCATGTTGTGGTGAAACAGCTTCAAGGATGAGTGCTTGCTTTAGCTCACAGTTTGAGGGGACACAGCTCATCAAGGTGGGGTAAGTGTGGTTTCAGGAGCACCAGACAGCTGGTCATGCTGTGTCAGAATCAGGAAACAGAAAGCAGACAGACACTGGACCTGGGCTTTGAAACCTCAAGGCCCTCCCCCAGTGATCTACTTCCTCTGGTCAGCTTCTACCTCCAGTGGGTTCCACATCCTACCAAAACAAGATCACCAACTGGTCTACCTCCAGTGGGTTCCACATCCTACCAAAACAAGATCACCAACTGGTCTACCTCCAGTGGGTTCCACATCCTACCAAAACAAGATCACCAACTGGTCTACCTCCAGTGGGTTCCACATCCTACCAAAACAAGATCACCAACTGGTCTACCTCCAGTGGGTTCCTCATCCTACCAAAACAAGATCACCAACTGGTCTACCTCCAGTGGGTTCCACATCCTACCAAAACAGGATCACCAACTGGTCTACCTCCAGTGGGTTCCACATCCTACCAAAACAGGATCACCAACTGGGGACCAAGAGTTCAAACACATGAGCTTATGTACAAACCTTTTTCTGTGCTTCTTTGAAATGAACTTTACAGTTGGTTTTTAAAACTTCAACTTTGCATTAAGTCCTCATTGATCTGGAGTACTGACATCTTATTTTGCTTGCTTGGTCAGCAAGGAGGGTACCATTCCTTTATTCAGCTTGGCATGGTTTCTATTTCTGTATATTTATTCTGCACACACTTACAAACTGACAAAAGAGCCCGAGATCACCTGAAAGCCTTGTTCTGTGGCCCAATCTCCAGGGCATATATGAAGGGATTCTGGGTGTTCAGTGGGGTTTTGCCAGAAGGACAACAGACTTATGTGTCCAACCGTAAGTGTGGCCTTGAGGAGCCAACCTCTGTCTGTGTGGGCTTCTGTTCCCTACAGGTGAGCTGTTAGAGGGCCAGGGTCTTGTAGCCTGCTGGGTAAGTCATTAGAAGTATCCAGAATGTCTTTGAAAATCAGCTACCTGTCCTCACTCAGGCCAGAGAAACAGAATCTCTAGGTAGCTTCCTGTAGAAGCGATGTGTCTGCAGAAGAAGTTGCCTTCCATTTGAGTTTCAAACCTAGGTTTGAGTCCCTACTGCCTCCCTTGCCTGGCATCCCTTCTAGCCCCAGGTCCCTTGGGTCTTCTTGGGTGTCCCTGAGAGTCTGAGTCTGGCCTTTCAGCTGAGAAACTAAGGTTCAAAGGCTGTAAGGACTGGGTGTGCCCACTTCTTGACTAGGAGGCGCAAGGCTGGGCTCTGTGCCTGATGCCCTCCCAACCCACAACCCAGCCTCATTCCACTGTTTCCCTCTCAAAGAAGTGACAGTAACTACCCTAGAGGTGCCATGCCTACTAGTATCTACTTGTGGAAGTACCACAGGCTAGTGAGCATCTGAGCTTATGGGGAACCTCTGGGCAGAATCCCTCACCCACCAACCCTTCAATCCCACCAGGACTTGGGATGGGCAAGCCAGCATCAGCACTACATCCCTGATCCTATGATGTAGGGAGGAGTCTGGATCCTCTTGGGGTTGACATCTTGCCCTGATGCTGCAGCTGCAGTGAGTGAGCTGGGGTCTGAGTGTCCACTCAGTGGCCAGACACTGTGGCCACAGGCAGCTTTGTCAGGGGCTGGAGTGATGAGCAAGTGTGTACCAGCCAGGAACAGGAACTTTATTTAGCAAGCACACGTCCAGCTTCAGCTCCCTGTGAGGCTCTAGAAGCAGAGGAAGCCAAGGGCTGGGTAGCAGGGTTCACCCAGTCACCCCAGAGCAGGTCCCAGGGTAGGCCAGGGTTGGAGGCAACTTGTAGCCAGGATCTGTGCTACTGGCCTTTGTGGCTCTTCCAGCACCAACACCATTGCTAAAGTTATCTCCCTGGAGGTCCCTTTCTGTGGGAGCCCTACCTAGTCAAGAGTCTGTAGGCTCTGCTTTCCCCAACAGCCTGTCCACTGTCATCCATCGGCCCCAAGGTTAGGGCTCCCTACTCCCCCCAGTGGTGATGTGGGGACACTGCAGGAGACTCTTGGAGATGGCGTGTCCTCATTATGCATGTCTTTGTTTGAGGGGCTTGGCCGCAGATTCCCTTCCCATGGCCTACCATAGTCTCCTCACAAAACTCCTATCCCAAAGTCCCCATGGGTTCCAGCCTAGTTCTCCTGAGCCCCACGAGCTGGGTGGTGGCTCATCCTTCTACACGTCACCAGAAGCTGAAGACAAACCATTCTTACAGTCAGTGGTCTGGAGGCTCCCTCTCCAGCACCTGGCTGCTGTGGCTCTCTACATACCTGGAATCTCCAAGGGTGTTTGGCTCCTTCCTCCGTATCTGAGTGGGAAGGACTATTATGTGGGAGACACCCAAATGCCCACATGAACACCCCTGATATGTCCCACCCTTGCTGTATGCTGTTTTCCCAAAAAGCTTAGTTTACCTTCAGAGGGTGCCAACCTTTCTGCTCAGAGGACTCCTCACCTCTTGGTGGATATTCTGGTGTCCCTGCTCTTAGGGCCCTCCTGTGGCCCCTAAGAGGCCCTGTCACTGCCTCCAGCTGTGGGTCTGGGAGGGGCTGGTCAGCTGGAAGACAAAGGCCTAAGAGGAGCCTTCCCTCAGGGAGCCTTCTCCTCAGGGAGAGTCAAGACAGCGGCAGCCATGACTGACCAGTCGGAGAATCAGGGCAAGGCCATTTGTCTGCCTTGGGGCTTTGGGGGTCTCCTCCATAAGCCCTCCTGCCCACCTCCTCCCTCCTGCCAGAAAGACTGTTCACTCTAGACACAGCTCCCCTCCGGTTTTACAGATAGGGGTTGCCATTTTTTTTTAAAGGCAGAAGCAGAGGCAGACCCCGGGCTGAGGCCCTGAGGGAGGTACATAGAGGCTGTTGCTGTGGTTGAGACCACCAGCACTACAGAAACAGGCGTGGGACATCCAGGAGACTGCTGGAAACAAGGCAGGGGGCCATCATGCTGCAGGGCCGTGGGACCCACATGAGCACCTGGGGGTCTGAAGCCTGTGCTCACAAATAACAAAGACTTTGACCAGAAGTCATTGCTCAGAAGAGATGGACACCCACGGCTTAAGAGACGTCTGATCTCCGTGAAGACAGACTGGAGTCAGCCAACACCATGCCCACTTCACCTGACACTCATGGTGAGCAGAGGATGAAAAAGAAGAACCCCAACTTCCATCTTCCCCCCTCCCCGACCGTCCCATTCACCAGGAGAACTGTCATTCTCCAAAGTTAAACATTTCAGCTTCTTTTTCCTTCCAGAAGGCAAAGCTGCGGTCGATGTAGCCACAGATGTCCCCGTTGTTGAAGCTGCCCCTCTGGGAGTCGGACCCTAGCCTCGGGGCCACAGGTTCGGGGCCGCTGCCAGGGAGGGCAGCGTGAGGCAAGGACCCTAGTGGCGTCAGGCCCAGCTTGCGGCCAGGCTCCATGTCCCAGACTGGACCCTGGCTGGAGCCAAAGAAGCGAGCTTTGATGTCCTCGAAGCCGTCGGTCCAGGCACGGCGGCCCGCGGCCACCTCATCGGTCACCGCCTTGTGGAAGGCGCGCACCGCCTCCCAGCCGTGGGCGCCCAGGTTCTCGAAGACCTCGAAGCACAGCAGGTGGCGCATCTTGCGCTCCTCGGCCGGCAGGTCGCATTCCAGGAGCTGGAAGTAGCCGAGCATGAAGAGGTCCAGAGAGAGGCTGTTGTAGGGCACCGGGGCCCCATCGACGTGCGGCAAGAACTGCTCGGGGGACAGGGGCCCGCGCACCCTGCGGCTCAGCCTCCGCAGCTGCCGGGCCGGCACGTGTGCCATGATGGCCTTCCAGGTACCCCAGCAGATGAGTGATGATGCCGCGCTGCTGCCACAGGTGGCCGAGCCGGGGCCCGTCGCTGGGTGGCGGGGAGGGCGGCCGGGGGTTACCGCTGGCCTCGGCGTCCCTGGATCGAGCACGCTGGGCCTCCAAGGTCCTGCTAGCGGCTGTCCTGAGCGCGGGCGTGTAGGCGGACTTCTTCCAGTGGCCGAGGAACAGCATGACGATGCGCTCCTTGCGCAGGCTAGCCAGGTCCAGCCCCGGCCCCCCGCCAGCCTCTGACGGGGCCTCCCCGCAGCTGATGCCGGAATCGCTGGCCTCCTCCGTGTCCCCCGGCCGGGGCTCTCCACCCATCGGGTAGCCTCGGGGCTGTGGCGGCGCCGACCAGCAGCTTCGTAGACACTGGCCGGGCGGCGTCCCCATCTCACAGGGACCGGAGTTCGAGGCGCAGGGCAGATCGGCGGCAGACTCGAAGTTCCCCCGCAGCGTCCGCACCGACACCCCGCACTCCTGGATCTCGCGCTGAGCCTCGCTTCGAGGTGGGCCGGTTCCGGCCTCCTTGCCCGCGTCCTGCGGGCCCGGGGCGGGCGGCTTTTCCTCTCCCTGCGCTAGCCCGTTCATGCCCTTCAGCAGCAGGGACATGCTGCGCACCAGGCGACCGATGTGGCTGCACCAGAAGGGCAGCCCGCTGGGCTCGGTCTTGCCGGGCTCCGCCGAGGAGGCTTCGAGTTCAGGTGCCAGGACCTTGGCTTCCTCGTCTTCCAGGCCTGATGTCCTGGGTAGAAAGTGACTGTTGACAGTGATGCTGACCAGGGGC
>NW_023412582.1:0-212 GCF_903995425.1 Onychomys torridus
GATACAAACACAGCTCATGTTACATAAATGCTCTTTTAGGTAATAGTGGAGAAACGCGTTGGGTTCTTTGAACTGTGTAAAATAATTTGAGCCCAAAATTCACCTGGTGTTCCAGAAATGAACTCCTTCTTGTAGGAAGACACATATGCGGGGTTTAACTCCGTTTCTGAAGGGAAATTCAGACCATTGTTCCTCATCCATGAAACACACTC
>NW_023412583.1:0-30495 GCF_903995425.1 Onychomys torridus
TTTTTTTTTTTCTTTGTGATTAAAGGCGATTTTATTTTATTATTTTATTTTTATTTTTTTATTATTATATTTGTGTTTAATTTTACACATTAGCCATGGGTTCCCCTGTCCTCCCCCCTCCTGCCCCCACCTCTACCTTCCCCCCAGCCCCTTCCCTCCATTCCCATCTCCTCCAGGGCCAAGACTCCCCTGGGGATTAAATTAAACCTGTGGATTCAGTACAGGCAGGTCCAGTCCCCTCCTTCCAGGCTGAGCAAAGTGTCCCTGTGTAAGCCCAATAAGTCCCTGAAAGAAAATCATGAAAAAGCAAGGGAAACAGTCCAAGACCTGAAGAGGGAAATAGAAAAAAATGAAGAAGACACTAGCAGAAGGAATGTTGGAAATAGAAAATGTGAGTAAACAACAGGAACTTCAGATGCAAGTATAACCAACAGAATGCAAGAGATGGAAGAGAGGATCTCTGGTGTTGAAGATACAGTAGAAGAAATAGATTCATCAGTCAAAGAAAACACTAAAACCAACAAAGCTTGTTTGTTTTTTAATGCTAAAAATTACTTTGGATACTCAAACTGTATTTTGATTATGTATGATATTAGACTGTTTTAAGTCTAATGTTAATGTCATTTTCCAAAGAGAAATGGATTGAAGGGGAACAGGTGGATATATTTAACATACCCCAAGTGTTCAATAATGAGGCTGATATCACTATTTTAGAGATTTTAATATGTGTTGATTTTGTTGATTCTGGACCTCAATTGGTATCTTATTTAGGGTTCCTATTGCTGTGAAGAGACACCATGGCCATGACAACTCTTAGAAAGGAAAAAAAAATAATTTTGGTGGCTTACATTCAGTTCAGAGTTTCAGTTATTATCATCATGGTGGAATGCAAAGTAGCATGCAGGCACACATGGTGCTGGAGCTGAGAGTCTTTAAATCTTGATTCACAGGCTACAGGAAATAGTCTAATTCACTGCATTTGGTTTTAGCTTATGACACCTCAAATCTGCCTCCAGCAAGACTACATCTGCTCTAACAAGGCACACCACCTACCAGTGCCACTGCCTTTTGGGTCATTTTCTTTCAAACCTCAACAATAAGGCAGAATATCATGATGGTATAAGCACATGACACATGCTATTAAATCCGTGTCACATGAAAGGCACTGAGCTTAGGAATTAGTCAGATCATGATACAGCTCCCAAGAATACACCCCCAAAGTAAGAAAAAGATGTGCCCAACAGGCCCACACCTCTACATTTTACCAACTCTCCATGATTCCTTAATATGAAAAAATATAGAGGGATTGCTCCATTAATTAGGATAGATCTCTCATGATCAGGCCATCTGTGGAAATGCCCTTAGAATAATTATGGAAGGGAATTTTTGTTAAATTTCATCTTTCTCTGGTTTCCTGTACAGTTACTCAATAAGATCCTACCAAAACTTGATGTCAAGGAGAGGATTTTCAATATTCATCAGCATCAGTAGTAAAACATATGAGGTAAGAATTAAGCTCCTCCTGTGATGTGCTTCACAAAGTTTGGCTTTTAGCATCAAACTCCCTGTGACTTCCAAACCTGTACAAGGACCATATGATTAGGCTCTTTATTTCATCTGTTATGGCAGATGCACATGAAGTTGGCAGAGGACCAGAGAACAATGTTAATATTCAGATATCTGGGTGCATTCTAGTAAAACCACTTCTTGACACACAACCATTCTGAGCACATAGACAAACAAGGCAGAACAGGTGGGCCAGCACGGCATCAAACTTCTACTTCCCTGAGTGGTTTATGTCATGGCTTATATGATTGTATGATGGTTACTATAATGCTATAGACAAAAATAAGTTCCAACATTTTCAGGCTCCAGTTTGCTGATGGATAGAGTAAAACTTCTGCAAGAATATTGGCCACCAAACCTTTATAGGACACCAGATGGCAAATGTTGCAAAATAGATGGAGGTTGTAGAAGCTTGACCTGATTTCTGCTGGTGACAATTTAGCCCATTGCCAATGCTCTCATTTTTCAGGCAAGTGATAGTCACCCTTGTAGATACAAATAAGGAGAATGAATATTGAATCACTTGAATGTCACATCTGGTGCCTGACAGTAGAAAACTAAAATAAATATAATTAACAATGCTATAATAGGACATCCTTTATTAGAAGGGAATTGCTTACTACTGTTAGCAATTGAATAAATTCTCTATTTTTTGAAACATACCTAAGAGCCAGGGTAGCCAAATTGTCAGCCTTCATGGCCATGCTTGGTTCTGACTGGGACTGACTTGTGCAGGGACTGAACAGCCAGCTAAGAAGCTATCAGTTAAGGGGGAAATGCTCTGGGCACATGCAAATCAGCAAAGTATGTCAGGCCTAGGAACAGCTGCAGGGTTTGCTCAGCTCAGTAAAACAGGAAGTCTCGTAGTCTACAGGGACCCTCCACCAGACCTGGGAGACACAGACTTGCTACTGAGAAAGTGTTTCCCCCAGGGACTACTGGATATAGTTAGTCTAGAGTCCTTTGAGTAGAGTGTCCTTTTGCTCACTATGGTTAAAGTCATTTTCTTCTGACTTTGAATATATGATGTTCAGTTACAGATTTAATTCTTTAGAAATTCTTCATGTTGCTGCTTCTTATATAATCAAATAATGTAGGTGTTGACAAATGCTTCCCAAGGTAAAGTCAAGGCTGTTTTTGTCCCCCAGTCTCATGTTTAATCTACTCATCTCATTGTTTCAGTAGGATTCTCCTGTACTTACTTAGGAAACCTGCTGTACTCTTCCCCAGACTAAGAACACATGAGGACAGCGGGCGCATACTGAAGCAAGAATTTCTGGAGGTTGTGTCACCTTGGTAAAAAATAGAGTATGCATTGCAAGTATACACTTCAAATATTCAGGCTCCATTCATCTGATTTACAGTATGAAATTAGTTATTGACTCACTGCCTATGAATGTGTCTGGGATGTGAAGAAACTGTTTGGGAACCCTGTACTTTAGGAGCTAGAAAGACATGTCAGCTTCTGCAAGTAGGTAAGTAAATATGTGTTTCCATTATTCTGTGTGAAGGCCTGATTTGATTTGAAGATATGAAAACATCTTCTCCAGGGCCAACTAGGAGAGTGAGCAGAGTCTGTGTTGTCACAATATTTACAATGGATACTAAAAGTATAACAAGAGAGAATGATATTTAATATAAAGACATAGAAAAATATTTTAAAAATTACTTCCTCTATTATTTATTTCATGCTGTGGTGATTTTAATGTAAGTGGCCCTCATAATAGCATAGGGAATGGAACTATTAGGAGGTGTGGTATTTGGAGTGAGTATAGCCTTATTGGAAGAAGTGTGTCACTGTAGGGAGGGGAGCTGTGAAGCATCCTATGCTCAAGATATGACAAAATGTATAAGTCTACTTCCTGTGGCCTTCACATCAGATATAGCCAGCACCATGGCTGCCTGCATGATGTCATGCTCCTCACCATGATGATAATGAAACTGGAACCTCTGAAACTAAGGGAAGCCCACAGCAATTAAAATGTTTCTTTGATTAGTGTTGCCATAGAAATGTATCTCTTCACAGACATAAAAACCTTAACTTAGACAGAAGGTGGTACCAGGTATTGGGTTATTGCTGTGACAGGCCTGACTATGTCTATGTTTTGAGAAATTTGGACACTGGTACTTTGGATTTGGAAAGCAGTAGCAAGCTTTAAGCACTGCTTAATGGGCCATACTAGTAGGAGCATGGAAGACAGTGGTGCTGAATATGATTTGATGAACTGTGGGGATCAAAGAGCCTTCAGGGAAGAATGTTAGTACATGGCCTAGAGAATTGGTCTTATGTTATTTTGGTGAAGAAAGTTGCTGCTGTTTTCCCTCATCTGAGGAGTCTGCCTGAGGCTAAAGTGAAGAGTTTTGGATTAATTTCCTTGGCAGAAGAACTCTCAAGACAGCCCAGTAGAGGCTCTGTCATGTGATTACTAGAGGTAACTCTAATGAAGAGTTACAATGAAAAGGGGCAAACTAAGCAAGGTAAATTACAAAATGTTAAGTTTAAGGAGAAAAGGAATACCAAAAAGTAGAATGGAACTGATTTATGTGTTCAAGGAGATAAACATATTAAGAAATGGATTAAAAGAAGTATTGATCTCAGGGCAAGATCCCAGCCAGTTAAGTTTCAAACTTGTGAAAAGGAACTAAAGAAAATCTTAGAGCCAGGTGTGCAAACCTATAATCCCAGCACTAGGAATGCAGAAGCTGGTGGATCTCCTGTTTGAGGGTAGCATGGTCTACAGAGCAAGTTTCAGGACAGCCAAGCCAAGGCAGTGAAGGACAGAAAGCTGGTTAATGTAACCAAACAAGGGAACCATGTCCTTGCCACATTAAGCAACAGAACTGGGCAGCTTTGACCATGTCTTTCTGGCTTTAGAGTAAAGGAAAGAAGAAAAAGTTTATGGAATTTGCCTCCATACCTAAAGAAAGATGCTGAAGCCAGGCATGTGTCATTGGTGTCCCTAAAAGGAGGCCTAGTAGAGAGGCCATTACATAAAGTTTCAAAGTTGACACATGGATTTCCTTAGAGAAACCAAGATGTTAGAGATAGCAAAGTTGTGGGAGACCAGCCAAGAAGAGATGCTAACAGGGAATCAGCCCAAGAGAAAGAAGCATGTTTCAATGAAGAAAGCTGAACAGAGTGAGGGATTTGAAAAGCATTTTTATATCAGACATGAAGTTGCAGAGTTTGGAGTTTGCTCCATTGGTATTCAGTCTTGCTTTGGTTCAGTATCTCCTCACTATGCTCCCTTCCCTATGTTTTAGAATGGTAATGTATATTCTGTGCTCTTATATGTTGGAAGTATTTGATCTGTGGTTTTTTTGTTTTGTTTTGTTTTGTTTTTGTTTGTTTGTTTCATTTTGATTTACGGGGGATTACAATTAAGAGATTGCATGAATCTCAGAAGAGACTTTGAACTTTGGAATTTGGACATTTAAACATTGTTGAGGCAGTGATAGACTATGGGGACTTTTAAAGTTTAACTAAATACATTTTGCCTTGTGCTATTGTTTCAAGTGTATGGAGACCAGAGGGTGGAATGTGGTAGTTTGAATGTAATTTGGCCCCCATAGTCTCATAGGGCGTGGATCTATTAGGAGGTGTAGCTTTGTTGGAGTATGTATGGCCTTGTTGGAGGAAGTATGCCACTGTGAGGGTAGGCTTTCAGATTTCCTATGCTCAGGATACTACTTACTGAGTGTGTCAGTCAGCTCCCTGCTGCCAGCATATCAAGATGTGGTCAGCACCACAGCTGCCTAAATACTGCCATACTCCCCACCATGATGATAATGGACTAATCCTCTGAAACTTTAAGCAAGCCACCCCAATTAAATATTTTCTTTATAAGAGTTACCCTGGTAATGGCGTCTCTTCACAGCAATAATAGCTCTAAATAAGACACATGCTAATTGTATTCACAGATTTGGTACCTATTCTAAAATGTAGTTCATTAACAACAAAAAGGGAAATTTATAAATCATAAAGAAGGCTCCAGAATTCACCTGTACAATACTCTTTCATCTTTGTCAGATTTAGCACCAGTACACAAATCCTTGTTCATTCTAATATCTCTCTCAGTCACTGATCTAAGCTCACAGGCCCATCCTGTAGCACAACAGCAGCCATCTCACATACTGACAGATTAAAAATGAGCAGTGATGGAGTCTCAGAGTCCACTCACCCTCCACAGTCACCTTCATCTTTCCTCTTTCTATAGAGGGCAGTGTTCTCAACCTGTGGATCATGAAACCCACAGGGGACATGTATCAGATATCCTGCATATCACGTATTTGCATTATGATTCATAAAAGTAGCAAAATTACAGTGATGAAATATCAACTAAATAATTTTATGGTTTAGGGTTACCACAACATGAGGAACTGTGTTAATAGGTCACAGCATTAGGACATTTGAGAAACACTCTTTTTATTATTCTTTAGAGATTTTCTGTTCATTTTGCATACCAACCACAGATTTCCCCTCTCCTCCCTTCTTCCACCCTCAGTTTTCTCCCTCAACCTACCCCCCATTCCCACTTTCTCCAAAGCAAGGTCTCCCCTGGGGAGTTACCAGAGCCTGGGACATTCAGTTGAGGCAGGTCCAAGACCCATCTCCCTACACCAAGGCTGTGAAAAGTGTCTCACCACAGGCACTAGGTTCCAAAAAAAACCAGCTCATGCACTAAGGACAGGTCCTGGTCCCACTTCCTGGGGGCCTCCTAAACTGTTCAAGCTAAATAACTATCTCGCTTATCCAGTGGGCCTAGTCCAGTACCATGGGGGCTCCTCAGCTATTGGTCCACAGTTCATGTGTTTCCACTAGTTTGTCTGGTCATCTCTGTACATTTTCCCATCATGATCTCAATGTCCCTAGCTTATAGAATCCCTCCTCTCTCTTATTGATTGGACTCCTGGAGCTTGGTCTGGCACCCAGCCATGGATCTCTGCATCTGTTTCCATTTAGTCACTGGATAAGGGCTCTCTGATTACAGTTAGGGTATTCAGGCTTCTGATCACCAGAGTAGGCCATTTCAGGCACCCTCTCTACTATTGCCAGTAGTTTAAGGCAAGGCCACCCTTGTTGATTCCTGGGAATTCCCTAGCACTCTGTTTCTCCCTGTTCCCATGATGTCTTCATTTATCATGGTATCTCTTTCCTTGCTCTCCCACTCTGTCCCTGTTCAAGTTCAAACCTCCTGTTCTCCTATGTTCTAATCCCTCATCCCTTGTCCTCCAATACCCCACCTCACCTCCAGTTTGCTCATGTAGATCTCCTCTATTTCTCCTTTGCTGTGTAATCCATGCATCAGGCTGCAGAGATGGCTCAACTGCTAAAGACTAGGCTCACAACCAAAAATATGAGAGATCCATTTTTATGGCTGGACTAGAAAATATCATCTTGAATGAGGTAACCTAGTCTCAGAAGGACAAACATAGTATGTACTCACTCATAAGTGGATACTAAATGGGAGGGAAGGGATGGCCAGACTGCAACCCACAACTCCAGAGAGGCTAGCTAACAGAACAAGACCCTAGGAGGGACACATGGATTACCCTGTGAAGGAGAAATGGATGAGATCTACAGAGTTGACTGGGTAGGGGGAGTGGCAGAGGTTCATGAGTGGGGGATGAGGACATAAGGAAATGGGAGGGTCAAGATGGAACAGGGACAGAGTGGGAGGGCAGGGAGGAAGATACCATGATAGATGAGGACATCATGGGATTAGGAAGAGGCAGGGTGCTGGGGAGGCTCTAAGGAATTCACAAGGTTGACCCAACTTGGTCTGCTGGCAGTGGTCCAGAGGGTGCCTGGACAGGTCTACTCTACTGACCAACCTAGCAAATAACCTAGCTGTCATCATAGAGCCTTTGTGCAGTGACAGATGGAGGCAGATACAGAGACCCATGGCCAGGCACCAGGCTGAGCTGCAGGAATCCAATTGATGAGAGAGAAGAGAGATACGGCAGGCAAAGGATGTTGAGATCGTGATGGGAAGAGATGACTAGCCACACTAGTGGAAGCCCATGAACTGTGGACTGGTGGCTGTGGAGCCCCCCATGGGACTGGACTAGGCCCTCTGGATATGGAAGGTGATTGTTTGGCGTGAACTGTTTGGGATGCATCCAGGCAAGGGGATTGGGATCTGTCCCTGGTGAATGGGCAGGCTTCTGGAATCCAATGCCTGTGGTGTGACACCTTGCACAGCTTTGGTGCAGTGGGAAGGGGCTTGGCCCTGCCTAGGCTCAGTTATCTGGGCTCTGCTGACTCCCCATGGGAGACCTCGATTTGGAGTATGTGGGGATGCAAGGTTGCTTGGGAAAGAGGGCTGGGAGGTGGGAGGAGGGAGGGAGGTCTATGGATAACACGTGGAGTGAGTAAAAAATTTCTTAATAAAGAAAATGAAAAAAATAAAAATATAAACTTAAAAAATAAAAATAATGCCTACATAATTGTTAAAATATATCAATAAACATACTATAATTTATTCTTTCCTTAAAAAAATAAGAGATCCATTTTTAAAGGGGATCCAAAGTATTAATAAAATACTCAGGAAAAAGACATGTAAACCTATTCTATGAAGTTGAACAAAGGAGTCCTAGTCAGTTAAGGGGAGATTAGAAATGAACTTTTATCCCAGACTTGTTGAGATGAGCTTCCAGGGGAAACAGTATGCAAATTTACAGGCTAATGCAACTATGTGGGAAGGGTCAAGGAGAACAAAATGACTGAAAATTTCATTGGTTCTTGTAGGAACCCTGGTACAGCCCATGCTTCTGAAGTGCTAGGCAAAAACGCTAATGGGGAGATTTGGTTCTGTGCAGAGAACACATTATCAGAGGTTCCTGCCACCCCTAGAAAATACCTGAGACATCACATGCGAAGGTATATAAACATAGTCAATATCCATGAGGGACATGTCTTCCATTTTTCGGGCCCATTACAGCTAATTATACAAAGGCACAGCACACACTCACACAAATATGGAAGGTAAAGTGTTTTATTCAACAACAGCATGGGTTTCAGGTCAGTAAAATGTGCCACATAACACGTTTAACCAGATTGTATGCTCAGAATTACTAACAAGTGTTAGAAATTGTGGTTCTCTGCCATCTAATAAAGTAAACTGAAAAGGTGCACTATGAAACCAATATTAGTAGTATTAAAAATAGTAATAATAAATAAATTTTAAAAACTTGACAGGAAGAAAAAAGTTCCTTACAAGGAATTAAGATAGGCTTTGCAAGGCAAGAGAAAAATGGATAAATTTTTATGTCTACAGATATATTCTTATGCCTACAAAATTACATGTATGACTTGCTGTAATCTTGTGAGTATCCTTGAAATGGTGGAAGCATTACAACTTTATCCACTGAAGGAAAAATGACAATACACACCATATGTGGAAGCCTGAGTTTCCACACAGATAAGGAGGATATGATTTAGATCCACTGTCATAAAACCATGAACATGCTGGCCTGTGAAGCAGGCCTCTTGCTGAAGTGTAAACTTATAACTCTGTTATCAAAGGAGCTATAACAATAACAATAAGCTTTGCCATGTAATTTGGTGTTTTGTGTTAGATTTTCTTGTGTCCCCTGGTTTCTTGCTTTCAGTTTTCCAGGCATTAATCAGAGAGGAAACATGGCCAAACTCTCACAGATGATGCCCAAATATGGTGAAGCATCTCTGAAAACATCAGGATATAAATAAGATGGAAAATTGCGCATAGGAAACTCCCAAGGATGCCAGGAATTCAACTAAGGGATGAAATGAAACTAGGCAGGAAGATTATTACATTTACTTGGTGCTGTTTTCCATAGGCCTGGAGTGTGCACACCTGAAGAAGTTTGCAAGAATACACACAAATATGTAAAGAAATATTAGTGACTCCCTCCCCAGGGCTCCTTGAGAGCTAAAAAGTGGCAGCAGGTATTCAAAGCCTTTTGATGTGTAACCTGTAAAAGTCTTGTCTCTTTGGAATCTTTTATCTTAGTGTTCAGCCAGTTCAAACCACTCCTGCCCTATTAGATTAATATGTAAATGTATTTGTCTCCTATGATATTAAAATTTTTTATTAATAAAAATTTTATATATTCATCAATATAATTACAGGTCATTCATTCTCCAAATACTCCCCCAGCCCTTTGTGGGTTGCTTACAAAGAATGTTCACACTAAAGGTAATCACTATCTCTGAGGCTCTTGCTAAAATATGAACTTTCTTTTTTCTTTTTCTTTTTTTTTTGGTTTTTTGAGACAGGGTTTCTCTGTGTATTTTTGTGCCTTTCCTGGAACTCGCTTTGTAGACCAGGCTGGCCTCGAACTCACAGAGATCTGTCTGGCTCTGCCTCCCAAGTGCTGGGATTAAAGGCATGCACCACCACCGCCCAGCATGAACTTTCTTAAGTTTTATAAAACCACAGGGTAGGATTAAAAAGCTGTAAAATTTTAAACAATAAATGTTTGTTAAAATTTACAACAAAGGTCACTAGTCCAAAGTACATGTAGGGGTGATATTTGGTATAGCAAGTATACAGTTTGGACTTAACTTTTGTTTAGAGAAATAAAATAAAGAGAAACAATAAAAATATATAAAAATGTTAAACATATATTAAATGTAAGAATGTATTCTGGGAAAATTTGCATAAGAAGGGATTTTCTTATATGATAAAATGACATTCTGTCTTCAAAATTAATTACATATGAGGACATAAACCATAAGTGTCAAGTCTCAAAAGACCTAAATAAAAGTTATACACATGTATTATATAGGATGAGTGTTAAAGATGATATAAGTTTTGGATTAGGATTTATAAATTCCTCAGGTTATAGTGACTTATTCATGATAATAAAACTGACTTAAAAACTGACTTTCATCTGCTGGACAGTGGTGGTGCATGCCTTTAATCTCATAATTTAGGAGGCAGAGACAGGCATATCTCTATGAGTTGAAAACCAGCTTGGTCTACAGAATAAGTTCCAGGACAGGCTCCAAAGCTACACAGAGAAACCCTGTCTCAAACACACACACACACACACACACACACACACACACACACACACACACACACACAAATATGTTTCATCTAAGTATTCACGTATGTCTTTGCTAACTTTGTTAAATTTTACCATTTCAAAATAACTAGTTGTACCCAAACTATGGGGAGACTAAGTATATACATTTTTACTCCTATAAATGGCTCCTTATATACCAGTTTTACTGTTTATCCACATAATTATATTCTTATGATAAAATAAACTACTTAATATAAAATACTATTAAATTAACTTAGAACTAGTGAAAATATACTACAAAAAGTTCAAGAAGATAAAATTTTCAGCTTCTTCATGAACTGTGTTTATGATTTAAAGTTTACTTTGAAGTGAAGACTAATCTTGTCTGTGGGTATATGTAAAAATGAATAAGCATTATGATAGTTTAGAAAATTAGTGGTTGCAGAGTCTTTTCCAATTAAAGATAACTTCTCTCGTGATGGCTAAAGAAACTCCGTTTTATGCTAGGCATCCATCTTGGAGACCTCTATCCATAAGTCTCTGCCTCCAGTACCTGGAAGATATGATACAATTAACTGCTTTTTGACTTCCGTAACCTGCTTAGGTAGACATCTGAAGACTATTTTATGGTCACCATGACTATGTAATCTTAGCAGAGAGGAACAGCTCTTGGCATTCTTGTGCAGACAATTCAAGTCTTCTTGTGGTTTTCTCCTTTAAAAATTGTTCCTTCCTTCAGCCCCTTCACATGGCAAGCTACAATTTGGCTCAGAGATTATGGTTCTGCTTGCAGCAATCAGCACATCCTTTAATTATAATTGGATTGAGTCTATGTTTTACCACTCCCAGGGATCACAAATTCAACAACACACTTTGCAATTGATAGAGCACAGCCATAAAGGATTGGAGGGAAGAAATGGAAGGGAGAAAATGTGCAATTAAATTATAATCTCAAAGGTAAACATCAGCCCCAGGGGTGGTGGTGCACACCTTTAATCCCAGCACTGGGAAGGGAGAGGCAGGCGGATCTCTCTGAGTTTGAGGCCAACCTGGACTACGAAGTGAGTTCCAGGAAAGTTGTGCAAAGATACACAGAGAAACGCTGTCTTGAAAAACAAAAACAAAAAGAAAAAAGTAAACATCAGCAACAAAAAAAATTAAAGATAAATTGCAAGGTAAGAAATCAATGACCCCAATTAAGAAATGGGCTATAGAGCTAAACAGAGAATTCTCAACAGAGGAAGCTCAAATGGCTGAAAGACATTTAAGGAATTGCTCAACATCCCTAATTTGATTTGTGAAATGCAAATCAAAACAACTCTGAGATACCACCTTACACCTGTCAGAATGGCTAAGATCAAATACACAGAAGACAGCTTATGCTGGAGAGGATGTGGAGCAAGGGGAACTCTCCTCCACTGCTGGTGGGAATGCAAGCTTGTACAGCCACTTTGGAAATCAATATGGCACTTCCTTAGAAAATTGGGAATCCATCTCCCCCAAGACCCAGCTATACCACTCTGGGGCATATATCCAAGGAACGCTCAATCATACCACAAGGGCATTTGCACAGCTATGTTCACATCAGCATTGTTTGTAATAGCCAGAACCTGGAAACAACCTAGATGCCCTTCAACTGAAGAATGGATAAAGAAAATATGGTACATATACACAATGGAGTACTACTCAGCAGAGAAAAACAATGACATCATGAGGTTTGCAGGCAAATGGATGGATCTAGAAAAATCTTCCTGAGTGAGGCAACCCAGACTCAGAAGGACAAACATGGTATGTACTCACTCATAGGAGGATATTAGATGTAAAACAAAGATGACTAGACTGCTACTCACAACTCCAGCGAGGCTACCTAGAAAACAGGACCCTAAGAAAAGATGCAAGGATCACCCAATGACAGAGAAATGGATGAGATCTACATGAACAACCTGGACATGGGTGGGGGTAATGAAGGGCAAGGTTCCAGGGAAAGAGAGCTTAGGGAAGCAGGAGATCCCAGCTAGATCAAGAACAGAAAGGAAGAACAAGGAGTAACAGACCATGATAAATGAAGACCATATGAGAACAGGAAGAAGCAAAGTGCTAGAGAGGTCCCCAGAAATCCACAATGACACATCCACTGTAGACTACTGGCAATGGTCGAGAGAAAGCCTGATCTGAGCTAGTCTGATGATCAGATGGCCAAACACCCTAACAGTCGTGATGGAACTCTCATTCAATAACTGATGGAAGTGGATGCAGAGATCCTCAGCCAGGCCCCAGGTGGAGCTCCAGGAGTCCAATTTTCTAGAGAGAGGAGGGATTTTAAAAGTGTGAATTGTTGAGACCTAGATTGGAAAAAAGCACAGGAACAAATAGCCATACTAATGGAAACACATGAACTATGAACCAACATCTGTGGAGCCCCCAACTGGATCAGGCCCCCTGGATAAGTGAGACAATTGAATACCCTGAACTGTTTGGGAGGCATCCAGGCTGTGGGACCATAACCTGTCCTTAGTGCATGACCTGGCTGTTTGGAACCTTGGGCTTACACAGGGACACTTTGCTCAGACTGGAAGGAGGGGACTGGACCTGCCTGTACTGAATCTACCAGGTTGAATTGAATCCCCAGGGGAGTCTCTGCCTTGGAGGAGATGGGAATGGAGGGGGGCACTGCAGGGAAGGCAGGGGCAGGGATGAGAGGGGGAGGACAGGGGAACCAATGGCTGATATGTAAAATTAAATTAAATTAAAAAAGTAGATGGTGCTTCCTCTGTTGTTAAGCCTGGGATTATTTCTGTATTTAATCAAAGATGATGAATATACTAGTGATTTTCTAAGAATAACCTTTGGAGTTATGAGAACACTCCATATTGGGTGATTTCTTCTTTATTTTCTGTTTCCCCTTGCTCATGAAAATAAAAGACTGAGGTTACCAAGGCAGAAGCAGAAGTGGTAGCAGAAGCTGCTTAGCAACTGCAGAAGCCTGAAGTGACCTGTCAGCTTGCACGAAAAAAGAAAAGAAAAGAAAAAAAAGAAATCAATGACCAGTGTTATATTTAGGAAGTGATCTCCTGTGCCAATGCATTCAAGACTAATTAATACTTTCTCTTCTATAAGGTTCAGTGTAACTGGTTTTATATTGAGGTCTTTGATCCACTTGGACTTGAGTTTTGTGCATGGTGACAGATATTGATCTATTTGCAATCTTCTACATGTTAATGTCCACTTAATAGGACCTCCTGAAACTAAGAAGCTTATGTAAGACAAAGGACACAGTAAAAAGACAAAACCACAGCCTACAGAATGCCAAAAGTTCTTCTTCATCAACCCCACATCTGACAGAGGACTGATCTCCAAAATATATGAAGAACTATAAAAACTAGACATTAAAATAATGAGCAATCCAATTAAAAAGTGGGCTATAGAGCTAAACAGAGAATTCTCAAAGGAAGAATTTCGAATTACCAAAAGACATTTAAGGAATTGCTCAGCATCCTTAGTCATCAGGGAGATGCAAATGAAAATGATTCTGAGATACCATGTTGCACCTATCAGAAGGGCTAAGATCAAAAACAATGATGACAGCTTATGTTGGAGAGGATGTGGAGCAAGGAGAACACTCCTTCACTGTTGGTGGAGTGCAAATATATACATCCACTTTGGAAATCAGTGTGGCAGTTTCAGAAAATCAGGAATCAAACTTCCTCAAGACCAAGCTATACCACTCTTGGGCATATACCCAAGGAATGCTCAATCATACCACAGGGACACATGCTCAACTATGTTCATAGCACCATTATTCGTAATAACCAGAACTTGGAAACAACCTAGATGCCCCTCAACTGAAGAATGGATTAAGAAAATATAGTACATATACACAATGGAGTACTACTAGCAGAGAAAAACAATGACTTCATAAAATTTCAGGCAATGGATGGAACTAGAAAAAAATCATCCTGAGTGAGGTAACCTAGACTCAAAAGGACAAACATGGTATGTACCCATTCATAAATGGATACTAGATGTAAAGTAAAGGATAACCAGACTGAAACTCACAACTTCAGAGAAGCTAGCTAACAAGGAAGACCCAAGGAGAGATGCATGGATCGCCCTAGGAACAGAATAGATGAGATCTCCATGAGTAAACTCGAGATGAAGGATGGGCAATGGAGGGTAGGGGATAGAGTATGAGAGCATAAGGGAATGGGATGGTTGTGCTGGAACATGTATGGAGTGGGAAAGCAATGAAAGAGATACCATGTTAGAAGGAGACATCATGAGGATAGAGAGAAACCAGGTGTTAGGGATGTTCCCAGGAATCCCCAAGGAAGACACCAGCTTGGACTACTAGAAATAGGGTGACTGAACTCAACTGGCTAACCCCAGTGATCAGATCAGTGAGTACTCTGTCATCACAGTGCTTTTCTCCAGTGACCGAGGGAAGCAGATGCAGAGATCCACAGCCAAACACCTGGCAGAGCTCCAGGGGTCCAGTCAAAGAGAAAGAAGAGGGATTGTATGACCAAGTGCATGAAGATCATGATGAGGAAACCTGCAGAGACAACCAAACCAAATTACTGGAAACTCATGAAAGTTGGATCAATGGCTGCAGAGCCTGCATGGGACTGGACTAGGCCCTCTGCATGGGGAGACAGTTGTGTAGTTCAATCTGCTTGGTGTGGTGATATTGTGTTCCCCAAAATATTGTACACCCTAATAAACTTATCTTGGATCAGAGAACAGAACAGCCACTAGATAGATAGGCCAGAAAATGGTGGCACACACACCTTTAATCCTGGCATTCCAGAGGGAGAAAACTGTCTGGAGCTCTGTGAATTCAAGGCCACACGGGAAATAGGGAGGCATGGTTACTCATGCCTTTAGTCCCAGGAAGTGATGGCAGAAAGCAAAAAGGTATTTAGGGTGTGAGGATGAGGAACTAGAGCTGGATAAGCTTTTAGGCTTTTAGCAGCAGTTCAACTGAGATACATTTGGATGAGAACTCAGAGGCTTCCAGTCTAAGGAAAAAGGTTTAGCTGAGGAATTGGAGAGGTGAGGAAGCTGTGGCTTGTTCTGCTTCTCCGATCTTTCAGCATTCACCCCAATACCTGGCTCCATGTTTGATTTTATTAATAAGACCTTCTAAGATTCATGCTACAGCTTGGGAGGCCTCCCCCCCCAGTAGGATCAGAATACATCCATGGTGCATGAGCAGGCTTTTCGGAGCCCACTACCTATGATGGAACACCTTGTGCAGCCATAATTCAGGAGGAAGGGCTTGGACTTGCCTGTTCCGGATATGTCTCCTCATGTGAGGTCTTGCCTTATTGTGGGGGGTATGAAGGGTGGTTGGGATGGGGAGGCTGGGGTGGGGGCGGGAGGAGAGAAGGGGAGATCATTGATCATTGTGTAAAATAAATGAAAAATTTTCTTAATAAAAAATTTTAAAAAAAGGAAATCAATGACCTTCATGGACACATGGAAGACTCATTCTTAGAATTTTTACCATTTATACACACTTATTTCACAAAGTGTATGAAGTTGTCAGTATTAGGGTGCCAAGAGTTCATTTATTCCCTAATCAATTTAAGCTATTGCAAATTGTATTTATAAATTTGAAACTCCAAATGCCAAAACTTAGCTCAGTGGTAGAGTGCTTGTCTAACATGCATATAATTCTGGCTCTGACTCAGTATCTCTCTCTATATATATATCTATCACACACACACACACACACACACATTCACAAGTCAACTTGAAAATGACCATTTAAGTGAAAATTCTTCATATGTTCTAAAATTCTATATAGCACACATAATTTTAACTTTTTCTTGCTATTATATCAAGCTATCACTCACAATTTATGAACTAATTTGTAAATATGGAATTTATAATTCAGTAAAAATAAAACTACAAAGTTCTGATGGTAGTTGTAAGAGGCTTTTTCTTTTGGACCACCAACCAGCTCCCAAATCATGAAATGGAACATCTTTTTAGTTATGCATGCTCAGCATTATGCTGGCTATTATTTTAATATTTCTCTTTATCTACCTTTTGCCTTGGGAATTTTTACCCTTCCTTCTTTCTGTAGAGATTACTTTCCTGATCTCTCTGTGTCTGACTGGCTGGCAGCTGCCTGGCTTCTAACTCCAGGCATGATCTTCTATTTTTCCCCAGATCTTCTTCTTTCATTCTTCCTCCTGAGCCGAGGTTTCTCCTCCTATTTATTTTCTCAGCACAGCAGCCCTACCTATCTTTCTCATTACTAGCTATTGGCCATTAGGTTTTTATTATATCAATCAGTTGCCTTAAACGGGCAAGGTGAAATAGCAACACATCTTGTCATAATTAAACAAATGCAGCAAAAACAAATGTAACACATTTTATGTCATTAACAAATGTAACATTAAAAAACGTGACAAACCTTTAAACAATTAAAGTAATACACCACAACATAAACAAATGTAACATATCTTTAGATGGTTAAAATAATATTCCACAACCATGTACCTCTAGAAATCACAGATTATAAAATAAAGTGTGTATAGGAACTCTCACTATGAAAGAGGCCCCCAAACCACAAAACAATACAGGGTATTCTCAATTTTCTTGCTTTCACACCAAACTAGGTCATATATACTATTTCTAAAGACACCAAACATTTTTGTTACCGAACTTATAGAAAAATGGTGGTGGAATTGAGCTGATAGTTTCATCCAGGCTTGGTAGCTTCCGTTCTGGAATCAAGTTCAGTTCTGTGAGTTGCTCTGCAAAGCTCTGATGGAGAAAACATTATCAGAAGTCATTCTAAACTGTGGACTTTATAACCTACAATCATGGGTATCTGTGCAGCAGGATAACTGGTATAATAATCAAAATCATGGGGCTAACTTAGAACTTTCTGGTTAGATCTGTGACCCACTTACTGGCAGAGACCTAGTGTCTGGTATCACAAATCCAGTCAAGAATTCATGGCTGAGGAAGTCATATGCCTTATGAGGTAACTTGCAACTGGTATTTTTCTGAATAACATGGTTTCAAATTGTTATCTCAATTGTTATGTTTGTACCTATAGATTAATGTTGCTGTCGGTCTTCATCAGAGAAACTCCTTTATGTAGTGTGTGGTACTTAATGTAAGAGGCTCACAGCTCTTGAAAGTGCTAGGAGTAACTATGGTGTGTTCATGCTTATCATCAATGGGATATGTATATTACACCTTCAGGCTCAAGGAACATCTCAGATAAGATGTTGGAAGAACTTAAGAACAAAAGGATCGCAAGGAACTATGTGAAACAGTGGACTCTGTACATGATCATTGAACTTGTGAGCTCACTGCTGTGGTTCCCTGAACAAGAATGGATCCATTAACATTTTATTAAGAATGGAGGAGAACTTGATGAGCTCCCACTCTTTAACGAAGAGGAAATTAACAGTTGATGGCTTTTAGAGAAGGTGGTGCCATTCTCTTCAGTATTATAGCTTTTACAGCCAGTATCCATTTGACAAGCTGCTATATTCAAGTACAAAAGACCCAATTTATGTTCAGGCAATCAAAGAAAAACGACTCACTAATTTTAAAAATAAAATAACAGTTGGCGGGTTTTTGTTGAGAATAAGAGTATTAGTGTTAGAGGGAAGATGAGTATTTGGAGTAAAAATAAAAGTATAAAAACTCATTTTGCTTTGAAATTCCCAAGTATATAGTAAATTAAAATAAAATAAAAATGAACAACATAGGCATTATATGGGACACCATTAAATGAATACAGAAATCATAGTTAATGAAGTTCTTTCTGAACACCCAGGTCCTGAAAGCTCAAAGGCACTCAGATAAATTCAATCCAAAACACTTGACTAAAGGATCAAATATCAGGGGAAAAATAAAACATGAAAAGAAAGAGAGATAAGACAGAGAGAAAGTGCTAACTTCCAATGAAGGGAATCCTACTAGACTAGATTTCTTAATAAGAATATAACAAGTAGTAGATTATTGGGTAATGAAGCAAAAATTAGCAAGAAATCAGAGCAAAATGTTCCCTGACAGCCCTCCCCAAATACAATTACCAGAAAAACTGCAGAAATGAAAGAAAAATAAGCACTCTCTAGAAACAAAAGAAAGATAATTTAACCTAAAACTTTGGAATATATATATATATATATATCTTTTCATGCAGAAATTATACCTCAGTGAAATTATATTTTCTCTTTTAGTATGTACATATATATGTATGTATGTATGTATGTATGTATTTATCTATCTATCTATTTTTTCATTTATTTATTTATTTATTCATTCATTCATTTATTTATTTATTTATTTATTATATGTTTGTATGGATGTGTGTATAGGCATGTTCATTCCATGGCACACAGGTACAGGAAAGAGGACAACTTGAAGTAGTCAGTCCTCACCTACCATGTTGATCAAGGGAAAACTCAAGTTGTTTTCCTTGTTGGCAAGAACATTTATTTGTTGAGACATCTCACCAGTTCTGTCAATGATATGATTTTAGTACCATATTTTGAAAGGAGAAAAAATTTCCAAGGGTTAAAATATACCAACAAATACACATTTTTTAAAGAAAAATTTCTTTCTCACAGATGGAGAGCTAGTAGTTGTGTGCAAGCACAAGAGTAAAAATCATGTTTTATGACTCATTAATGGAATATGGAGTCCAGGACAGCCTGTTATTACAGTCTGATGAAAACTCTTATCCTAGTTGTTTCTATCAGCTTGATACAATCTAGGGACATCTGGAAGAGGGAACTTCAATTGAGAAAATGTTTCTATCTGATTAACCTCTAGACAAATCTGTGGGGTATTGTCTTGATTAATCATGGATGTGAAAATGTTCACCTCAGTATCACCCCTGGAATGGTGACCCTGGGTGATATAGTAAGTCAAGCAGAGCAAACCATGACAATTAACCCAGTAACCATCACTCCTCCGCGTCCCCTGCTTCAGTTTCTGCCTCCTGGATCATGATCTGTATGAGTTCCTGACCTCAGTTCTATTCATGATGAACTATGATGTCAACTGTAAACTGACCTCCTTTCCTTGTCAAGTTGCTTTTGGTCATAGTGTTGATCACAATAGAAAACCATTTGGGGCAGTCCTCCAGTATTATCACATGGCTCCTATATCCAACCATTAGGATAGGCTTCTTAGGAGAAAGGGTCTCTTAGAAAACTAGGAAAGAATGAACAGGAGCAGTTTCATATTTTCTTCTTTTTTATTTTTAGGAAAACTCCCCATTATCAGTTTTTCTACATAAGAAAAACAAAATTCTGTTAGATTCTTGGTAAATTTGAATGAGAATCTCTACCCCTTATAAGCCACTGTATAATGTAGCCACATCAAAGGAGTCCAAATTCACAGAGAACTCCATCTAGGGGAACAAAAATTAGATCCACACTTTTAGTGCCTCACAATTAGTTATCTGTGAATGTGACTCCCAATTCCCTGAGTCTTCATTTGACAGTGGTCACTAGAGACTATGATGGAGGGTCAGAGCTACTCAGCAGAGTTAGACATCTGGTGTACCCTCACCATCTGAGGAGAACATGTTAATTCCTTGATGCTCAAACCCATGCTGGTCACTTTAACTGAATAAAACTTGACAATATTGTTAACTTCACATGGCTTAGAAGGACAGTCACTGAATTGCAACAATGATACCAGATGATACAAAGAGTAGTATTTAACTCTGGTAATTACTGGATAATTTAACCTGAAAGTACAAATTAATTAAAGCAAAAGCTAGCTAGCCTATACAATTTTAAATGTGAAAAATAAGAAGATCATGTTTTAAATATACATGCTTAATAACTTGATTTATTGTATAAATCATCTATTTTGTGCTTAGGACTCAAATAAAATGCTTAAAATATTTAAAGTGTTAGAAAATAAATGTATGACAAATAATTTGTTTGTTTGTTTTGTTTTTCTGGAGACAATGAGACATGGGCTGTCATCATATTAGTGATCTCCCTGCATCTGCCTCCCATTCTAGCAATTTAGGTATGTGCCACAATTTGTGGTTTTCTAATATTTTTAATTAATGATTTCCCTAATTGGATATTTTCCCAATTCCATTTTCCTTGGATATTTAATTATGCTATGGGATATCAACTCTTCAATAATACCACTTCTGGGGGCATGTTCAAAACAGAACTTTATTCCTTATAATTTCATGTAAACAAATCTACATTGCAATTCACACACTGAGATTGAAAGTCATATGAAGGTGGTTTAATTTTGTTAGATAATTATAAGTGGAACAGTGTACACAGGAGCCAGAAGAATCCTGTATGAAGTGCCGCAGACAGCTGAGTGTATCAACACTCACAGCTGCAATTTCAAGGCACAACAGAAGATCACAGTTAGGCAACTTCTCCTTTCTCTGACAAGTGTACTCTAGCTTTTCAAAGAAAACCAGGAATCCTTTCTGCTGTCAGCTTCTTTCAGTAACATTTCCCTGCCATTTAAATGCTGGTGCTTAGAAGCAAATTCATTGCATATAAATAATGTGTGCTTGGAATGTCCACAGAAGCTTCTACTCTTTTATAGAGTTCCCGATTGTGATACAACGCAGACTCTTCACATGGAATCACTGGCCTCTGTTAATGTAGAAAAGATATTGGCACTCTGTATGTCTCAAAAGGAAGAGGAAGGAAGATAGTTTAGGGTACAGAGAGGACTGTTTATCCTCTTATGAAACAAAAGCTGTCTCTCTGTGATTCTTCTTGAAAGTCTCATGACATCTGAGAAGCAGTTTCATGAGGAGGATCAGCTGAGGCAGCCTCTCACTTCTGCTTCCATAGAGGTTTATGTTATGACTTGTATCACTGTGGGAGGAAGATTCATACTCTGTTGACAGTAATAAGTGGCAATGTCTTCAGACTCCAGGCTGCCGATGGTGAGGGAATAATCTGCCCCAGACCCACTGCCACTGAACCTCGATGGGACTCCATCTGCCAAGCTATTTGAATAATAGATCAGGAGCTTAGGAGCTTTCCCTGGTTTCTGCTGGTACCAGTTTAAATAATTGCTAATGCCCTGACTGGACCGACAAGTGATAGTGACTCTGTCTCCTAGAGATGCAGAGAGGGAGGATGGAGACTGGGTCATCTGGATGTCACATCTGGCACCTAGGAATGGAGACATAATAAAGAGCCACATAGTTAAGCATGGTAAAAGAGGACCTCCTCTGAATGCCAGTCAACACTAATCACAGTGTAATAGTGAAATTCCCATTTAGTCCTTTTTCACCTGGTAACCAGAGCAACAGGAGCCCGAGGAGCTGAGCAGGGGCCCTCATGTCCATGCTGAGTCCTGACTGCAGTGACAACTGCACAGGGTGTGACTGGTATATGAAGAAGTCCGCAAGGCTGTGCAGTGAGTGCATGCAAATCACGGGGAACCAGTTACGATGGGCACAGCTGTAAGGCTTGCTCATCTCAATAACTGACCACAAGTCCTGTGTCCCCAAATGCTGAAGATCAGACCACACATATGCCTACAGAGAATGCATTTCTTTTTTAAAAGTTTTTTTAAATTTTTTTACTGTACATAAGCACTTTTTAAATGATATATTTCAAATATACATTAGCAGTAATATAGACAAGTATCTGATTATCAGTGAATATACAACAGAAGAGGGACTATTGAATTTTTAACTCACTCAAGTAATTCCTATGGATTAAAAAATACTGTATCAGGCCTGACAGTGGTGGCACACCCCTTTCATCCCAGCACTAAGGAGGCAGAAGCAGGTGGATCTCTGTGAGTTCTATGTCAGCCTGGTCTACAGAGCAAGTTCCAGTACAGGCACCAAAACTACACAGAGAAACTAAAAAGATATATATATATATATATATATAACTGTAATAAAACACAGCCCTAAAAATAGAATGTAATATAAAATTTGACCACAGGGACAAAATAGCATTTAAAGATAATTTGCTAAATTTTCTTGCATGCATTTATTATCTTTGAGGTTTGTTTATACTATGTTTCCTCCGTACTCCCTTTTCTCCCCATTCCAATTTGTCTCTCTTTTACCAACATGATGTTTGAATCTAGTAGCAGCTTCAGAGCAGCTCTCTAAACACTCATGGATATTGACAGGTGTTCTATAGAGAAGTTGAAGATGGGAGCTCTCACCTGGGAAATGAGATAAAATAAAATGATGCTGGTCCTAAGGTATTAGCACCAGACACACCTGGTCCTCACTCTCTTCTTTTCCTGGGGATCAGAGTTTGGCTGTGTGCTCTTGCTGTAAACCTCCCCTAGTCTTTAGAAACAGGTCCACTTCTCTCGTGTGGGCTCTGATTCCCTGCAGAGGCCCCGCCTTGCTGTTTGTCTCTGGTGCTGGTAATTAAATTCTCCCTGCAATATTCCACCATGCTATTTCCCTTGGTTTGTCAGTCCACAGCATGTATAATTGTTATAATAAATACCTTAAACCTCAGTCATTCATTTTAGTCTACTCTAAAACCATTCATGCTATACCCAAAACCTGAAAGGTTCATTCATATAGAAAGTTTCATTTCTAATTTGTGTCAAATGCACACAAGATTATATATATATATATATGTGTGTGTGTGTGTGTGTGTGTGTGTGTGTGTGTGTGTGTTTGTGTGTGTGTGTATACAATGATAAAATAAATGAGATTAATCATGTGATAGCTGTTGTTCTGATATCCACTTAATTCAATTAATATGATCATCTTCAGTTGCATTCCTGCAATCACAATAACTCCCTTTTCTTTATTGTTAAAAATCCATTTCTTTATTTGGATACAAAGAAAAGAGTAATTGTAAAACTTCTAGGAAAATAGATGTAACTGGAAAAGTTTGTATTGTGTAAGGTAATCTATAGAGCTATGAGCTTAATTTGAAGTACTGATGAATCTGAGAAACCATTGTGGTGGAGAAGGGAAAGGAAGATGCTAAGGGAGAGAGTGCACAGGTGACATGAAAGAGGAAAGGAAATAATAGACAGGCAGTGTGAAGTTTGGAGATGCATGGGGGGATGGGGATACAGAGAGAGTTGGAGAAGGGGAAAGTATCATTAAGAATGTTGTAAAAAAAAGAGCCATAAAATAACCTATTATTTAATAATTTTCATACATATTCTTACTAAAATAAAAGAGTTTAAGTAGAGTTAGCTTTCATCTGACATTATGCTCATTCCAGAGGCTATAGGTTGACAAATAACAATCCCTGAGCCAGGATTGGGATACTTCTCTTCAAGACATAGATCAGAGGTATAATGAAGACCCTCAAAACAGTGAGGGTGATTTGCATTGTTCTTGGTTGCTGCAGTGCTTTGAAAGAGAATGTAACCTGGAAGTTCAAGTGTTTGAATACTTGGTCCCCAGTTGCTCTCACTGTACATATTGTAGATGTATGTTTGCTGAAAAAATATGTTACTGTGGGTAAGCTTTGAAATCTCAAAGCTGTACATCATTTGATTTTTGTTCTTTACTTCCTACATGTAGTTAAAGAATTGAGCTCTCACCTGCTGTTCCAGCCACCATGCCTTCTCTCCACCACCATGGAATCTAACCTTGAACTGTAAGTCAAAATAAACCCTTTCTGTAAATTGCTTGTGGTCATGATGTTTATCACAAATATTGTATGCAAACTAAGACAGTTTCCAACCAGAGTCTTTTAGTGAGATGCCATTTCTATAGACACTACCAACATTTGTAAAAGGATGTGGAGCAATCAAGTCAGTATTGACAAGAGAGAAGGGAGACCCTGACGTTTACTTTTCCCTGTATAGAATGATGCAGAGGAGTGAAGAAAAACAAACATTCTTACCGAGCTATGTAACCTGTGTATATCAATAATGACATATATTAGTGCATCCTTCAGACCTCATTAGAGATGCTTCCTTTTACAGTGGATGGCGGAGGAGACAGAGACTCACAAATGGTTAAAGTGCCCAGAAAAACTTTTAGCACTTTGCTCAACAACAGATAGGAAATCTCTATGGTTTCTCATTTGCAAGGTTCACGGAACATTACAGAAGAGGAAGCAAATAGATCGTAAGAATGAAGGGTGTTTATTCTATTTTAATTTTTAAGAACTGTCTGTTTATTTCACTAGCCCATTAATGGATGAAGTTATTAGGTTTTTTATTGATTAATTGATTGGTTGTACTTTTAGTTCTTTGTTTATTTTAGATAATAATTCTTTATTGAATATGTAAATGCCACTTTTCGGAGGACTCAGCTACTCCTTAGTTTGAATATTTGAGCAACTTCCTCTTACAAAGTCTCAGAGAATCTCCTATTGCTACATAATGTGGGATCATATACTGTGTCCCAAGACTGGCTAATCAGCCTGTCTTCAATAAGCAAAATGGAATGTAAAAATCAGAAAATGAAAATTTTATTCAATGTGGCCACTTCGTAAAGTGGGACAATCAGCCAGGTGGTGGTGGTGTACGCCTGTAATCCCAGCACTCGGGAGGCAGAGGCAGGCAGATCTCCGTGAGTTCCAGGCCAGCCTGGGCTACCAAGTGAGTTCCAGGAAAGGCACAAAGCTACACAAAGAAACCCTGTCTCAAAAAACAAAACAAAACAAAACAAAACAAAAGTGAGACAATTATACCCATTGAACTATGTGAGTCTTGTGAAGTCCTGAAATGAGATTAAAGGTTATAAACTGGAAGAAAAAAAAAAAACTATGCATACTAAATGGTTCTGCTCAAGATGTGGTCCTGTCTACTATTGTTCCTAACTGATTGCACTTTTAGCATCCAAGCTGCTTCCACTCCTTCTCCCAGCATGCATTTTCCTGAAACCCCCTCTCCTGAGGTTAATTGTTGCAATAGCTGAAAATCAAAGGAAAACACGTGTCTCTTAAGTATATCTTCATCCATGTTGCCTGCACCATGTTGTACCCAAAACAAGGAACTTATGAGACAGCTTCATCTCTTCAAGCAGGGAGGTTTTTGTATAAGGCTGTGTCACTGTGGGAGGATACTCTAGAGCTTGCTGACAGTAATAAACACCCACATCCTCAGGCCTCCACTCTACTGATCTTTAGAGTGAAGTCTGTTCCTGACCCACTGCCACTGAACCTGTTTGGGACTCCTGAGGCAAGAGTAGACATCCAATAGATCAGGAGCTGAGGAGACTGGCCTGGTCTCTGCAGGTACCAATTCAAGTAAGTTTTGCCATTGCTATGTAGAAGACTCTTACTAGACCTGCAGGAGATGGAAGCTGACTCTCCAAGAGTGGCAGGATTGGAGAGTGCAGGCTGGGTCTTCACATTATCCCCACTTGCTCCTGAAATAACAGAAATGAAAGGTTATGTACAAACAAAATAATACTATAAAATAATTTTTCCTCCCTGTATTTTCTATTTGCTGTGTTTTTTACCTTTTATTTATATTCTAAAAATTTTAACATGAAATACCTCTGTAGAGAGAGCATAGAGACTCCTTAGAAATCACCCACACCATCTTCATTGGTACTTGGCAGAATTGCCACAAGAGCACAGGTCCTCCTCCGTTCACCCACTAAACTTCACAAGCACATTCCTGGAGAATCAACCTGGCAATCTCACACATGTACAGAACATGCATCAGCATTAGTGGGGCCCTGAAAACCCCATTCCCCCTACAATCTCCTTCTTCATCTTTCTTTCTCCTTACCAGAGATCCAGAACACAAGCAGTCCCAGGAGCTGAGAAGCACACCTCATTCTGAGAACTTGGTTTGAAGAGTCCTGAATAACCAAGGCAGAAAGAAGGGCTAGCTTTTGTCCTAAACCTGAAAGGAGAGGTCCTCCCTAAGGAGCAATAAATATGCAAATCATGAGCTGTGTGAAAAGAACCAAGAGACAGAAAGGACCACTCTTAAGAGTGAAGACATAGGACAGAGGCAGGAGGATCTCTGTGAGTTCAAGGCCAGCCTGGGCTACAGAATGAGTTCTAGAAAAGGCACCAAAGCTACACAGAGAAAGCCTGTCAAAAAAATAAAAAAAAAGAAGAAGAAGAAGAGACCAAAGATGTCTCCTATGTTTGCAGAAAAATGGATACATTCCTGATGCCTATAGCAGGGGACAGATGGACTCCACTGTGAAAGCTTAGATCTGTGTGAATGGAAACATACATGGTCTAAATGCCCAAGATAGCACCAAAGTACCAAAGCAATCTTTTCAACATTCTTTGTTTTTACTAATGTTTTCAGCATAGCATCTTCCTGTCTAAGACTATCTTTTTTTGTATGTTTGTTTTAGTTTTGCCAGAACCTGATAAAGAAAACTAAAGAGACAAGTAATCTTCATTTCTACATAACAAAGGACTCTCTCATGGCCATTTACCACAGCTATTTTGAAACATAAAAGAAGGAAAAGAAGGAATGAAGTTATGAAAACACACAAGTAATTCTCAATAGAATTTGTTACTTAGTCAAATCTTGGTTAGATGAACAGAATTTCTAGCATTTAGTTACAGGACTCAAATAGACACACACAATAATCTATGAGCTAATTCAGTTTGAAGATTTGAATACAGTTTGGACATATTAGACCTTGAGAAAATGGTACAAATTATCTGAGACTTAGGTACTGAGGGCTTAGTTTAAGAATATGTGTTCAAATCTATGTAGTGTTGTCTTTTAGAAATCTGTATAATTGTAAATTATATGTTTATTATTAAAAAAGGCAAGAGTGTATGCCTCTAAATTGCTGTAGAAAACAAGTTTCATCACATATTAGAAACTTTGAGGAATGGAAAGAGGACACATCACACATGGGTCAGTGAGCTTTTACTTGCTATTTTCAGTCTGGTCTGGAAGCTTGTTTTTTCTTTGATAATTTCAAACATGTGTACAATAAAATACAATTATATCTCTCCCCCATTTTCTTTTCTTTCTCCTTTATTCCAAGACAGGGTTTCACTGTGTAGCTTTGTGCCTTTCCTGTAACTAACTCTGTATCACAGGCTGGCCTCACAGAGATCTGCCTGCCTCTGCCTCCCCAGTACTGGGATTAGAGGCTTGTGCTGCCTCCACCACCACCCAGGTCTCTTCCCCATTTTCTACCTCCATGTGGTTTTCCAATACCTCACCCTCCTCTCATATTTTCCCTTTTTGTTTTGTTGTTTCTTAATAACCTATTAGGTCCAATTATGTTATCTTCCATATGGTCATGGGAGTAGGCCTCAACACTGGATCATGGGAAACCTACAAGTAGCCACACCCTAAAAAATAATGAATCTCCCACCCCAACATCATTCTACTACCAGGAGATTCTCAGAAATGGATGAAGGCTGGAGAGCACTTCTTAAATCTATGCCTAAATTTTGGTTTCCTTGATCTTGTGCAGGTAAGAACAGCAGCTGTGACTATATGATGTTGGTATTTACTAAATGGTTGTGCTGGCAAATTGCTTTTTGAAAATTTACATTTATATCCAGATTTTAATTGTTGACAACCCTAATCAAAGAAGCTTCTTTTTGCAATGGGTGGCAGTCAATGCAGAGATAAGTGAGCATTCATAGTGTTGACAACAGGAGACTGAGAGCCAGGCTCTAGCCGTCATGTCTTTAATCACCAACAATCTTCCACACATGCATATCACACAGCCAGCAGACATTTTTGTTGACAATAGAGATTCGTATCTCATACTATACATTTCAACCATTGTTTCCTCTTTCTCCACTCCTTCTAGCTCCCGCACATTCCCTCTCTCCCAGATCTAATCCCTCTCCTTTTCCTCTTCAGAAAAGAACAGATCCTTAAGAGACAACATCCAAATAAGACAAAACAAGGTACAGTAAGACAAGGTGAAAACCCTCATATCAAGGGGGACAAAGAATTGCAAAAGGAGGAAAAGAGTCTTAAGCATAGGAAAAAGAGATAGAGATACACCTGCTCCAACAGTTCGGAGTCCTACAAAAACACTAAGCTGACGTCTGTAACATATATGCAGAGGACCTGGTGCAGACCCATGCATGCCCCACACCTGTTAGCCCATGAGAGCCCTGCTTAGTTGATTCAGTGGGCCATGTTCTCTTAATGCCCTCCATCCCCTCTGACTTCTGCAGTCTTCTCTCTCCCTCTTCCATGGGACTTCCTAATTTTAGGGGCAGGTCCCTCTTCAATGGATACCTCCAATTTAGTCTCTATGTATGCACATCTTCATACAAAAATACTGCTTTCATTTAACTCCTGCCATATCATTTTTATAACTGGAAAATGTAAAAGAAGTTTACAAAAGAAATAAAATAGCTTTGAATAAGATAAAGATTTTTCTGTGTAGAATGTTCAATAGTGAAGGTTTTTCACATAACAAAGGAGGAAGGAAAATCTCCAAAGTGGTGGAGATTCATGGAGACAATGGGGGAGTTAGTCCTTAGGAGGCAATGAGAGGAGTAGATCTGAGCTGCCATCAGATATCAGGACCAATAATTACAATTAATTTTTACTTAATCTTTTAAATGGGCATGGGGGCATGGGGGAAGAGTAAGAATGTATTTCAAAGCACTTGAGGATAGACTATGAATGTAGTGAGGAGGATACAACTGTCATTTTGCTCCATCCTTCCTCAACATGAGTGAACAAACAAGATAATGAACTCGATTTTTTTCTAAGTAGTTTTCTCGCACTTGAAGCCATTCTATGAAAAAATTCTCTGGGAGTTTTTCCTATGGCCATTAATACAGTGTCATTTCATAAACATGTTTATTCACCTTGGTACAAAAATGTATTTAAATAAAACAAAAGAACAAATGCAGTTGAGAACTGGTTGTAACTTTTCACATACAAATATGGTAGCATCTGTAAGTAGATGGCATCAACTCTAATATAAATATTCAAGCCCAATGCTCAGATGAAGCTTAGGAATTATCATTACATGAATAAGTACTCAAGAACATGAAGGAAAACCCTTTTTTGTTCTCTTAAAACTCTTAAAAGTATAATGTTCCTGACATATTGGAATTCTGAGTTAAAAGGGAAGATCATAATGCAGTTTTATATCTCAGGGAGATGAGGGAGAACACATTCTAACAACTTGGGGATTGTGGGAGCCAAAGATTCCAGCTTGTGGTTTGTTTCCAGGCTTGAGAATCAGAGTTTATGTTTTTCCTCAAAGCTGCATAATAAGGTGCAAAGGCATGTTTACCCAGTGTCTTACATTTCATGACCTAATCAGAAACTACTTTGACACAGGACATGGATACCAGTTGTTTTGAATGGTCTACACTTTGCTGTACCTTGTGCTTTGATCTTGAAATGTGGGGGTCATTTTCCTCTCTTCTTTCTAGTGCATAAAAATCCCATTAGAAATACACTGAGGCTAATGAATATTGACCCAAGACCCTCCTGGAGCTATTCCATATTTCTCTCTGTCTATGTCTGTATTTCTTCCTATTATTTCTCAATTCCTCTTTCCCCACTTCAAGAGACACTTTGATAGGTTGGGGCTGGATCCCAACACTGGGGCCCTGATAATTGATCAATGGAAGATACTCAGTTTTAGGGGCAGCTTGTTCTACCACATTTCATATGTAAATCATCACCTAAAACAAGAGGTTCTTTCATCTCTCAAATCCATAGTCACTGATTAGTTATCTTCTTTCTCAATTTTTGGGCAAGAGTCTTTCATTTGCCAATAGAAATTTCTTGATTTAAGTATGCTTAGTCCTAAAGTACTATACTACTCCCTAGACTTTCAACATAGGACTCTGCGTTCATTGAACTTGCTAAGTAAGAGTGACACTACTGACTATAAAATAATGTTGTATATGTCTATTGCAACTATATCATTTCCATGAGATACACTACCACAAAGGCCTTTTAGAAGATTTCTAGATAATGGCTCTGGAAAGGACAAAATGTGTAAAACTGTGGAAGGAAGAAATATATTTATTTTCAAAATATATCCAC
>NW_023412584.1:0-31273 GCF_903995425.1 Onychomys torridus
AAAAGAGAGAGAATCTTATATCTTTGAGAATAACTAAAAGCAGTAATCAGAAGCCTCATTGCAATTAAGGGGCACACAGAAATACATTCATAACTATGAACAAGTACACACTGTATTTTCATGGAACTAACAGGTAAGCATCCAAGTTATCAGATAATACAACTACTAGAAGACAGATAAAAGAATCTGAGACAGGTGAAGGCATTTCTAAAGCAGAAAAATTGGTCCCAAAGTCTAATTCTGACACCCCTGCTTCCAAATCTTGAGTAGCATATACAGATAACACTTGTCACTAACACACAACAAAATCACTGGTCAGTAACTTCAATGGCATTCAATTCTTCTCACAAGAGCACAGCTAGACGTCTAGATTCCCATGAAATACTCTATCATCCTTCTATTATCTAACCCATCTACAGTAGAGCTAATATTGAAATCATCCAAATCCTGAGGAGATAGAGGCTTAGCTGAGAATATGGGGGATATTCCCGATGCCTACTGTAGAAAAGAAAAAGAATAAAACCCAAAATGCCATTTTCCGCTTGAAAGCACAAGATGAGTCACTGAGAAGACAGCACCACAGAAGAGATCTAGGGATGGAAGAGACGAATAATGATATTGAACTATGTACTCCCCCCAGGGCATAAGTAGAGACAATGAATAAATGGAAAAAAGACATACTCAACCATAAAATCTCTGTTAAATTTAGTCATCCGCCAATCAATTGTCTTGTTGAGTGGATGGATAGCAAAAGCAGGAAAAAAACCAGTAATCACCACATTTCCTTTACCAGTTAATCGGTAATTCCTTCTGACTAAGCACTCACTGCTGCTGTAGGAGCACACAAGAATAGGAATCTGCAGAAAGCAAGAGATAAAAATCCAAGAGAACAGCATATTAACAATGTAACTGGACATTCATGAGCACAATAATGTGAACTCCAAGCATCCAGCATGGATGTGCATAGCTCACATGTGTGTGCATGTTTGTTTATAATTTTATTGGTGACTGGAGCTATCCTTTGAATCATCCCAAGTTCTTCCTGACAAGACTCTTCACTCCCCTGTGGAATTATCCAATAATTTCTTCCCACAGGCTTTGAATCTCAGGCCCCACATTAACAATCACAAGACAGATGAAAAATATTTTCTATGATCTTCTCCAGCCACAGGCAGTATGACTTCATCCAAGATCAAAGAGAACAATATCCCAAGGCAGGAAATTCTCTTGTTGGATTTGGTCACTAATGTGAACCAAGAAACTTCTTTTGAGAAAGCCATTTATGATGATACAAACAGGTGAAACCAGATGGTGCAATAGTAGATGAAATGGAAAAGGAACAGAAAAGGCCCATGGCAGGCCTGACCAAGTCACAATACCAGGCACAATGCTCTGTAGACTAGAGACTGTCAATTGTTTTGCCTTATATGGTTCCATGAGTCACCAAATATTCTTTCTTCTACAAATGTATGTCTGAATGAATTTATTATGTCCATGGTTGACTTTGAATACTTTCTATCTCTTTCTGATGAAAATAATGGTTCTGTTGAATTGATTTCTAAATGATCAACTTTATGTCAGTGAAGAAATCAAGTTTCCTGTTTGAATCTGAACTTTGACCTTGTACGATATTCTTTTACCCAGTATGAATCAACATATTGTCATGATACACTATATTCCTTGAACATTGGGTCCACTGTTGTGATGTATTGTGTCCCCCAATATACTGTATCCCCCAATAAATTTTGTCAGGAGATCACAGGAAAAAGCTAGCCACTATGTAGAAGTCAGACAATGGTAGCACATGCCTTTAATCCTCTCACTTGGGTGGCAGGGATCTGTCTGGTTCTCTGTGAGTTCAAGGACACACTGGGAACAGAGCCTGGCATGGTGATACATGCCTTTAATCCCAGCACTAACCATAGAGGTCTGGAGTTCTGTACAGAGAGACAGAAAGTGATGTATCTGGGCTAGGGGAGCAAATGAGAGAACAGAACAGAAAGGCATATAGGTGTGTAGACAGAAAGTAGCTAGCATTGGAAGTTGCAGAGTTAGTCAGGTGAGGTTAATTGTGGCTTTTCCTAATCCTCTGATCTATCTCAGGCTTTATCCCAATTTCTGGCTCTGAGTTTTTTTAATAAGACTGTTTAGCAATTGGTCTGCAATTGGTGCTCCAATGATTGTGGCAACAATTCAATAAAAAGTTGCTTGTGGCATTGCAGGCCCTCTGGCTTAGGCCTGTGCTGCAATGCTCAGCCTGCAACTGCACATAGTTGGATCTTCATCCCAGGTGGACCAGAGTAGTCTCTTTGACTTTCTTTTCTCCTGGTGGGTGGTCAAAGTCAATATCTTTCTAAAAGAAGAAAGGGGGATAGGATATAGATATGATAGTATAAAAGAGTAGATTGTTGAACCTATTTTTAAAGAGTGACAGCTTGTTTGAAATATTTTACATTGCTGTGGATTTTAGGTTATTGATACAAATTTAATGTTAATTTTGTTATACCATGTATATATTTCTACTCTTGTTTAAGGTATTATTTTTATACAACTCATTTTAATTGTAATGGATAATTAAATATAGATTAATAATTAGTCTTCTATGATAGTCAACTTGTAGTCATGTTTTCTAGGTATACATATATAGATTTCAGATAGATAGGTAATCTCCAACACTTCAAAGAACTACAGAATATGGCATTTAAAATGTTTTAAAAACATTTAGAACTTCTGGACAATGCATGTTTGTTCCTGGAAACTGCGATTTACTTCAGAGAGGAGAATGGGCATTGAAGACACTCTATACAGAGTTCATCTTCTTCTTGGCAAAAATAGCTATTTGGACAAGAAATTGTTCTTACCTGGACTGCTTGATTGACTGGACATGCAGGACCCATAGGAAGGTGACCACTGAACTTAGCTTGGCAAAATGGTCCTTCAGCTTCGCAGAGGAAACTGCCAGACATTCTACAGGACACAGAGAGAAATGACTGAGAGACTCTAGCCCTGAGGACTGAAGACAGATGTCACAACTTTACAGAGGAACTTTGGATGACTGTCCAGGCTGCCAGCTGTCTGTGTCTACTCTTGTGAGACTCCTGAAGGTTGCTTGCCTCCCTCTCCTGTTTTTCAGTTAATATTGTATCCTACTGAGGTCTTTGATGTACTTGAAGACTAGTTATAATTTCCTTAGTTATGATAAAAGATAAGTTAGATATGAAACCTTGAACTCATAAATATAAGATAGGTAGGATATCATCTTTAATTTTGCCAAATACAAATAGACTAGATATCATAACTATAATTCTTGCTTGATGACTGTTTTGTGATATGTAATTTTACTGTGTTAAAGTTAAAACCTTGCTTTTTGAAAAAAAGAAAAGGGATGTCTTTCTGTTTGCTGTGAATGTGTGTTGCTCTGATTGGTTGATATATAAAGTGCTGAATGGCCAGTAGCTAGGCAGGAAGTATAGGTAGACAAGGAGAATTCTAGGGAGAGAAAAGCTGAGTCAGGAGTTGCCAGCCAGACACAGAGGACGCAAGAAGACAAGGCAGAACTGTAAAAAGGTTCCAAGCCACGTGGCTAAACATAGATAAGAATTATGGGTTAAATTAAACATAAGAGCTAGTCAGTAATACTCCTGAGCTAAATGACCAAGCAGTTGTAATTAATGTAAGCCTCTGTGTGTTTATTTGGGCAATGGGAGAGGGAGAGATTTGTCCTGACAACCAGTCTGTTGAGACACAGGAAAACTTCCAGCTACAAATGGCACCTCACCATTGGGCATTGCTCCACATAGACCTAAGAAAGCTTAAAGATTCTGACTGCACAGAAATGAAGCCACATTAGGCTTCCTAGTCTCACAGTCTCACACCAGCAACAGTGCAGACTCAACTCCCAGCAGCTGCCTGCAGGATGGAGCTGGCTGCCAGCCACCATGAGCTGAGCAGCAAGGCTGCTGGTTGTGGATTCCTGCTACGGGACATAGCGGCAGCTCCCAACAGCACAGTGTGGAGCGTGGTGGATTAGCCTTTACTAGTAGAGAGGGAAAAAAGCGGTTTCTGAGCTACATGATGCTTTAATAGAGGCATAGACCCTCTACTTCCGAGAGTTGGTGGTCTGCCTGTCTCCCAGAGCTGACAGTAAATATACCACCACCATGTTGCAAAGCTGAGGTGGGCAGAGTCAACAGCCAAGGCTGCTGCTTCTGTTCTAACCACAGTTTAAAAGCAATAGATTCACAATAATACAGATTCAGATGAAATAAACACTAAACATTATACAGTGTGTTTAAAAATGTATGTAGGCATAGAAGACACAGGAAAATGAATATAGACAGTTATGTAAAGAGAGAGTTTTAAAACATAAAGTCTTTTAAAGAGACAGTAAAAGTAATATAAAAAAACAAACAATGTAGAGATGGAAATCACACAGCAAAGCTGGATTATATTGTATTTGGTTTTTTTGTTGTTGGTTTTTGTTTTTTCAGAGCTGAAGACTGAGCTAGGCAAGTGCTGTACCATTGAGCTAAATCCCCAAGCTGTCTTTGGGGTTTTTAACTTCAGAGAGACATTTGCTTGTGAAAACTGCTGAGTTAAATAAATATGTAATTTTTTCATTGTTTTTTTTTAACTTTTTCATATATTTAATTTTACTCATCATTGCTTTGACCTTTTCTAGGCAGAGACATTACATTTTTAGGAAAATAAAGGGAACAGCTACCATGAGAACATACTCAAACATGTAACTTGTTCTCCTAACTTTAAATAGAAGTTCTTAAAAGTCTTAAAACTCAATAAAAGAGAATGAATGCCTCATTCTAAAATAAGCTTAATGAGCAGACCCTGTGCAATGGTATGTGTATGTGATAAGGACAAATGATTAGATTGTAGTTAGAGATTGTGCTGGTTTAGTAAGGTGATCCAAGGTTCTGGTCCAAGACTCATGACTTTACTAGAACATGGGAACCATCACACAAACCACAACCAATCCAGATGCAGAGTTGCCAAGCCTAGTTCTTTGGATATGTCTATAAAATATAGATAATCTGAGCTTCCTAGATAATAAACAATTCCTAAATGCCAATAAGATTTACATGAGCTGGGCTAGAAGTGTTGACACTAGAAGTATTACCTTTAATTGTAAGAATTATTATTATTATTATTATTATTATTATTCCTTTTTATGTTTTTTAGAGACAGTTTCTCTGTGTTGCCATGGCTGTCCTGAAACTCACTCTCTAGACCATTCTGGCTTCAAACTCATAGAGATCTACCTGCTTCTGCCTCCCCGAGTGCTTGGATTAAAGGCGTGATCTACCACCTGGATAACAGTAAGCATTATTAATCCATTGATCTCAGAGTGTTCACAAGTAGCAACCTCCATAATTCTACCTTCTTGATAGTGTACAGTGAGGAATTCAGCGAGACTGGAACATGGCAATTAGCCACAGAAAGAGTCACTGTATAAAGTCTTTCTACATGATCTTGGTAGGTCTTTTTCCTAATCTCATTCCTGATTAATCTGGACTGGAAAGCTCTTGACTAATAAACAAAAATTCTTCAGGACTACAGATAACAATTTTAGAAGTTTTTTAGGCAGGTCATAGAATAAACTTTAGAAAGGAAATATAAATGTTATTCTATGCTGTAAATTCTTAAAATCTAAAACATAATTAAGGTTTAGTGAGAATATTAAATGAGAAGAAAGTGTATCAATTAAGAAAAGCACATTCCATTCTTCTGTGATTCCTTCCACAGCCATCATGATTGGATATCCTCTTCATCACAGGCATTTGCAAGGTCTGTGAGCTCTTGTACTTGAATTGTTAATGGCCATTCTCTCTTTCAATCTGGTCCACAATAGTATCTGTTGATGCACAATAGCTTTCAGTCTGTTAGAGCCATTCAGCATCACCATTTCCTATACTGACACTGAGATGTCTTTCTCATTTCTTGGTTATAAACTTCATGTTGCTCATTAGCTTCCATTAAGGTCTGGATTTCGTCAGGATATTGAACACGTTCACAGATCATTTCAGACACTGTGATCAGTTGTTGCTGACTCCTCCTTAGATCAAAGTGATTCCTTTCGTGAGTCTATCAAGCTGTTCATTCTCTTCTCAATTTGCTGTTTCCATTTTCTGCCTTTTCATTCAAAGAGCCAACTCATCAGTGACTGTCTCTCTTTACCCAACTCATTGTCCACATTCTTTTTCTCTCTTTGTTTACTATTATTATTATGTGTTTTAATTTTACACATCAGCCATGGGTTCCCCCGTCCTCCCACCTCCTGCCCCTACCTACAACCTCCCCCATCCCTTCCCCTCCACTCCCATCTCCTCCAGGGCCAAGACTCCCCTGGGGATTCATTCAAACCTGGTGGATTCAGTACAGGCAGGTCCATTTCCCTCCTTCCAGGCTGAACAAAGTGTCCCTGTGTAAGCCCAGGGTTGCCAACAGCCAGCTCATGCACTAAGGACAGGTCCGGGTCCCACAGCCTGGATGGCTCCTAAACAGTTCAAGCTATTCAATTGTCTCACTTATCCAGAGGGCCTGATCCAGCTGGGGGCTCCACAGCATTTGGTTCATAATTCATGTGCTTCCATTCGTTTGGCTATTTGTCCCTGTGCTTTTTCCAATCTTGGGCTCAACAATTCATGCTCTTACAATCCCTCCTCTTTCTTGACAATTGGACACCTGGAGCTTCACCTGGGGCGTGGCCGAGGATCTCTGCATCCACTTCCATCAGTCATTGGATGAGAGTTCCAGCTCAGCTGGTAGGGTATTTGGCCATCTGATCACCACACTAGGTCAGATCAGGCTTTCTCTAGACCTCTTCCAGCAGTCCACAAAGGATGCATAACAGTGGATATAAGGGGACCTCTCCAACCCTCTGCCCACTCCCGTTCCCATATGGTCCTAATTCATCATGGTCTGTCACTCCATGTTCTAGCCTTCTGTTCCTGATCCAGCTGGGATCTCCTGCTTCCCAAAGCTTTCTTTCCCTTAAACCTTGCCCTTCACCACTCCCACTGTCGTCCAGGTTGTCCATGTAGTTCCCATCCATTTCTCTGTCATTGGATGATCCCTGGGTCTTTCCTAGGGTCCTGTTTTCTAGGTAGCCTCCCTGGAGTTGTGTAGCAGTCTAGTCATCTTTGTTTTATATCTAGTATCCTCCTATGAGTGATTTCTTTCCATGTTTGTCCTTGTGAGTCTGGGTTACCTCACTCAGGATGATTTTTTCTAGATCCATCCATTTGCCTGCAATCCTCATGATGTCATTGTTTTTCTCTGCTGAGTAGTACTCCATTGTGTATATGTACCATATTTTCTTTATCCATTCTTCAGTTGAAGGGCATCTAGGTTGTTTCCAGGTTCTGGCTATTACAAACAAAGCTGATACAAACATAGCTGAGCAAATGCCCTTGTGGTATGATTGAGCATTCTTTGGGTATATGCCCAAGAGTGCTATAGCTGGGTATTGGGGGAGATGGATTCCCATTTTTCTAAGGAAATGCCATATTGATTTCCAAAGTGGCTGTACAAGCTTGCATTCCCACCAGCACTGGAGGAGAGTTCCCCTTGCTCCACATCCTCTCCAGCATAAGCTGTCTTCTGTGTTTTTGATCTTAGCCACTCTCACAGGTGTAAGGTGGTATCTCAGAGTCATTTTGATTTGCATTTCCCGGATAATTAGGGATGTTGAGCAATTCCTTAAATGTCTTTCAGCCATTTGAGCTTCCTCTGCTGTGAATTCTCTGTTCACTTCTACATCCCATTTCTTAATTGGATTGTTGGGCATTTTGATATCTAATGTCTTCAGTTCTTTATATCTTCTGGATATCAGTCCTCTGTCAGATGTGGGGTTGGTGAAGATCTTTTCCCATTCTGTAGGCTGTCGCTTTGTCTTGTTGACCATGTCCTTTGCTCTACAAAAGCTTCTCAGTTTCAACAGGTTCCATTGATTGATTGTTTCTCTCAGTGTCTGTGCTACTGGTGTTATATTTAGAAAGTGATCTCTGGTGCCAATGCGTTCAAGACTACTCCCTACTTTCTCTTCTATCAGGTTCATTGTAACTGGATTTATGTTGAGATCGTTGATCCACTTTGACTTAAGTTTTGTGCATTGTGACAGATATGGATGTATTTAGAGCCTTCTACACATTGACATCCAGTTATGCCAGCACCATTTGTTGAAGATGCTTTCTTTTTTCCATTGTACACTTTTGGCTTCTTTGTCAAAAATTATATGTTCATAGGTGTGTGGGTTATTGTCAGGGTCTTCAATTTGATTCCATTGGTCCACATGTTGGTTTTATGACAGTACCAAGCTGTTTTTATTACAGTAGCTCTATGGTAGAGCTTGAGGTTGGGGATTGTGATGCCTCTAGAGGTTGTTTTATTGTACAAGATTCTTTTGGCTATCCTGGGTTTTTTGTTTTTTCATATGAAGTTGAGTATTATTCTTTCCAGATCTGTGAAGAATTGTGTTAGTAATTTGATTGCGATTGCTTTGAATCTGTAGATCGCTTTTGGTAAGATCACCATTTTTACTATGTTAATCCTGCCTATCCATGAGCATGGGAGGTCTTTCCATTTTCTGACATCTTCTTCAATTTCTTTTTTCAGGGACTTTACGTTTTTGTCATATTGGTCCTTCACATGCTTAGAGTTAAATATATATGTAAATTTTAAAGGTATCTCAACTTCCAAATTAGTTTTCTTTTTTAAAAAATTTTATAATTAATTTAATTTTACATATTATCTATGGATTCCCCTGTCCTCCTGCCTCCCGCCTCCCCCTAATACACCTCCCCATTCCCACCTCCTCCAAGGCTAGGACTCCCCTGGGGATTCAGCTCAGCAGGGTAGATTCAGTAGAGGCAGGTCCAGTCCCCTCTTCCCTTCACCTAGGCTGAGCAAAACGTCCCAGCATAGGCCCTAGGTTCCAAAAAGCCAGCTCATGCACTAAGGACAGGTCCTGGTCCTACTGCCTGGGGGCCTCCTAAATAGTTCAAGCCAATTGACTGTCTCACTTATCCCGAGGGCCTGATTCAGTTCCATGGGTGCTCCTCAGCTATTGGTTCATAGTTCATATGTTTCCACTAGTCTGGCTATTTGTCCCTGTGCATTTTCCAATCATGGTGTCAATATCTCTTGCTCATATAATCCTTCCTCTCTCTTGCCAGTTCGACTCCTGGAGCTCCACCTGGGTCTTGGCTGTGGATCTCTGCATCTGCTTCCATCAGTCACTGGATGAGAGTTCTATGATGACATCAACTTCAAAATTTATGTCTAAGGATACATTGCTTTGGAAAAGAGGTTCTGCTTTTGTTTCCACAGAAGATGAGAACCTGTGGATTGCTTCCATGCTAATATGGTTTAACCATCCAAGACACCCTGAAAGGTCTCTGATGACACCATGGTCCAGATGATCCAACATCCAGAATGGATTCAAGGCAACTGGCTCAGAGAATACAGACTATTCCAGTCAGGACTTGACCATAATTCTTAATTTTCTCAGGATCCCCATAAGACTACCAGCACCCCCTATCAGCACAAAGTAGCCTAGAACACTATGCCCACATTAGAAGATAATGGATTATGGATGTTTGTCCCTCTAAGAGATTGGTTACAAATTGCTATTGGTCATAGTCAATATCTTTCTAAAAGAAAGTAGGGGATAGGATATAGATATGATAGGAAGAAAGGGTGGATCATTGAACTTACTTTTCAAGAACACAACTTTTTAAAAAATGTTTTAGATTGCTATGGATTTTAGTTTATTGTTGCGAATTTAGAGTTGATTTTGTTAATATATATATATATATATATATATATATATTTCTACTCTTGTTTAAGGTATTATGTTTATGTAACTCTTTTAAATTGTAAGGGATAATTAAGAAATACAAGTTAATAAGTAGTCTTCTATGATAGTCAAACTTAGAGTCATGTTAAGTTTTCTAGGTATACATAGATATAATTCAATTAGGTATCTTCAAACACTTCCAATTATATGGGATTTAAAATGTTTTAAAAACTTAGACTTTCTGGATAGTAAGACACATTTGTTCCTGGCAGCACTGATTTATTTCAGAGAAAGATGGGCACTGAAGACACTCCATAAGCAGTTTATCTTCTTCATGGCTAAAGTAAGACATTTGGGCAAGATACTGTTCTTGCCTGGACTGCTTGACAAAATGTATAAACTGGACATACAGGAAAGTGACCCGTAAACTTAGCAATGCAAGATGGTCCTTCAGGTTCCAACTTCACAGAAGAAACAGCAGACATTTTACAAGACTCAGAGAGAAGTGACAGAGAGTCTCTAGGTCTATGGATGCCCCAGCGTTGCAGAGGAACATTGGATGACTGTTTAGTCAGGCAGCTGTCTCTGTCATTTCCATAATTTAAGAAGTTGCTTACAATGCATTTCCTGTTTACTTAGGTAATGTTATATCCTTCTGGGTCTTTGATGTAGATGAAGACTAGGTAGTTATAATTTTCTTTAGTTATGAAAAAGATAAATTAGATGTGAAACTTTAGAGTCAAAAATATAGGAGAGATGATAGAATTTTTTAATTTTGCAGAATATAGACTAGATATTGTAACTGTAATTCTTTCTTGGTAACTGTTCTAGTATATGTAATTTTACTATCATAAAGTTAAAACCTTCCTTTGTTTAGACAGAAAAGGGGAAATGTTGTGGAATGTCATTCTGTATGCTGTGAATGTGTGTTGTGATTGTTTCATAAAAAATGCTGATTGGCCAATAGCCAGTGAGGAAGTATAGGTAGGATAAGCAGATGAGGAGAATTCTGGGAAAGGAAGGCTGAGTCTGGAGGTACCAGCCAGACACAGAAGAAGCAAGATGACAAGGTAGAACTGAGAAGAGGTACAAGGCACATGGCTAACCATATACAGGAATTATGGGTTAATTTAAGTGTAAGAAATAGTCATCAATAAGCATGAACCATGTCCATACACTTTGTAAAAAATATAAGCCTCTGTATGTTTATTTGGGTCTGAGCGGCTGTGCAACAGGACAGGACACAGGAAAACTTGAGTCTAAAAACTAATAATTCTCTTGGAGTATTTAAACCCTTCTTGCCTTCAGAGATTTTGAACAGATTACTCAGTTCATCATTTTTACCCCAACAACATTTCATAGATGGGAAATGTCTCTGAATAAACATTGAATATCATTAAGACTCTGTAATCGATCTCTCCTTATTGGAACTTTTTGAGGTCTAATATTTTGTAGACCTATTTTATATCCTAAATAAGTAATAGGGTCTCCTCTTTGTATCTTTTCAGGAGCAATTTGTAATCCCTACTAAGGCAAAATGTTCTTTACTTATTCAAACATTCTTTCTAAATATCTATATTTGAATCAGCTAGTAAAATATTGTCCACATAATGATAAGTTTTAGATTTAGGAAACTGTTTATGTATTACTTCCAATGGCTGCCATACAAAGTATTCACACAGGGTTGAGCTATTTAACATTCACTGTGGGATAACCCTCCATTGATATCTCTGATACAGATCATACAGATACAGATCTCTGACTTGATTTTAAGAGGAAAATTGAGACTTCGTCAATTAGCAGGAATAGACTCAGCAGAAATTGTAGTACCTTTAACTAAGGACAACATTGACAAATTATGGACAGAAAATGAACCTTGGCAAAGAGCTTGCAGTAATTTTTTTTGGAGAGATTACCAGCAAATATCCTAAAATTGATAGAATCCAACTTATAAAGAGAGCTGATTGGATTCTGCTTCACATCATTTAAGAAAAACCCATATCTGGAGTTCATACATTTTATACAGATGCAAACAAGCAAGGTTAGGCAGGCTACAAATCAGAAAATTTAAGTAAATTGGTTCAAAGTTTTTATAATGTGGTTGAAAAATCAGAATTGTATGCTCTTCTGATGGCAGTAATAGATATTTTGGAACCTCTCAACATAGTTACTGACTCTCAGTATGCTGAAAGAATAGTCTTACATATTGAGACTGCAGAATGTATCCCTTATGAGTCAGAATTAACATTGTTATTTTTCAGTTACAAGTTAATATAGTCAGGAATCGAAAGCATCCCTTTTATATAACTCATATCTGATCCCATACAGGTCTGCCAGGCCCTTTAGCACAAGGTAATCACAGGACTGATAAACTATTGATAGTAAATGTGCTGGAGGGCTCAAATTTCATAAAAAACATCATGTCAATAGTAAAGATTTAAAGAAGGATTTTTCCATAACCTGGCAACAAGCCAAGGAAATTATAATGTAATATCCTACTTGTTCTTTTTACAATCTAAGTCCACTCGTATCGGGATGTAACACTAAGGGTACTGAGAGTAATGAAATCTGGCATATGGATTGGTTTCACTTTGCAGAATTTGGAAAATTGAAATATGTACACCACACCATTGATATTTATTCAGGATTTCAATGGGCAACTGCTTTGAGTTCTGAAAAACTGATTCTCTAATACACGTCTGCTAGAAGTTATAGCTGTCATAGGTATACCTGCACAAATTGAAACTGACCGTGCTCTAGCATATGTCTCTGGTAAAATAAAACAGTTTTTTGCTTATTACAATATAAAGAATATTACAGGTATACCACATAATTCTACAGGCCAAGCAGTCATAGGAAGATCAAATTGTACTCTAAAGTATATGCTAAATAAACAGAAACAGGTAACAAAATCCCCCAGAGATGGTTTACATAATGCTCTATTAACTTTCAATTTTCTAAATGTTAATGAGAAAGGAATAACAGCTGTGGAGAGACACTGGATAATAGAAAAAGTACAGAATTAACCAGCCTATATACTTTAAAGATGTGCTGACCTCAGGATGAACACTAGGATATATATAATGAAGTTTTCCCTTTGTTTCTACAGAAGAAGAAAAGCTATGGATACCATCAAAATTGATAAAGGTTCGCTTTGAACAAGAGATACCTCTTGATTAGAAGAGGTGATAGTTCACCAACCAGCATGACAATCAATTTTAAATTAACTTATACCACAAACAACTGCTTTTCATTTAATCATATATAACTTGCCAAAAGGGAACCTCCCCATAGTTAGTTTTGGGGAAGGGTTTTTGCTCTTGTCCTTCAGAAGAATGAAGGCTAAAGAATCTGAAAAACAGTGTACAAATGAGACATCTGAAGAAAAAGACCGATGATCCAGAATAAATATCCCAAGAAAAAGAGTAAATTGTCCTATCGGTATAGAACATATCTAACAGAATAAAATTTCATAAGTCTTCCTAAATGTTTGTCTCTGCTCTTCTCTACAGTCACATAACACAAATGGTCTTTATGTAGTCCCAGTTCAATTAAAAATTAAAGCTGGCTTTTGAGTTGGAGAATGGCTCTCTCCTTTTCTAAACCCAAACATGCTTGTTAAAAGGAAAATACAAAATCTCTGTGTTGTTTCAGAAGAGCCATCTGATATGGGACAGAAAAAAATCAAAATTATGTAATTATTCTAATGCCACTAATCCATAATTCTTTGGTTCTATTTTGCTTCTTTAAAACTTTTCTTAAGGTATGAATTTTATATCATAATTAATAACATTTATATGTATTTTAACTTTTGTCATGATGATTAATTTGATGGTCATGTAGAGTACTAACTAATTTTAGAAAAAAGGCTTTATTTAGTGGCCTATACATGCTTCTGCATTGGAGTCTCTATCAGTGTTCTGCAGAGAATCATGACCATGCCTAACAGCAAATGTGAAGTCTCCAGAAAGATGAAGGGGCCCCACAACTATGATTCCACATGGACAATAATAATACCACTAAGCTGACAAACGTCACCCAAAGATCAGCTTTGGACTACAAACTGCTCAGGACAATTTCCAGATGGCTAGCTGAGCTGATCCAGCCTCCTTGAGTCCTTGTGCAAAGACTTGAGAAAAGCCCTGCACTTCTGTGTTATGTAGAGACTGGACAACAAATGATACAGCCACCCTTCCCAGGACGTGAGAATTAACCCAAAATTTTTCTTTTCAGGATCCCCTAGAGATGCCTAAACCCCCAAACAGAAAGAAGTAATTTAAGAACATGACAGCCACATTCCCAAGAGGTGGGGTGAGTGGTTTTTGGTCCTTTAATGGGATTTTTAATGGGATAATTGTCATTGTTTAGGATGGTTGGTTACAAGCTGTTATTGTTAATGGTCAGAAAAAAGGCTAGACAAAGGAGATTAGATTTAAGGTTCTTGTTGGGAAAAAAAGGGAAGTTCCCAGGAATCCAGAAGGATGACCCACCTTAGACTACTACCAACAGTGGAGAGGGTGGCTGAACTGGCTTACCCCTGAAATCAGATTAGTGAATACCCTGTCATCATAGAGCCTTCATCTGGTAACTTATGGAAGCAGATGCAGAGATCCACAGCCAAGCCCCAGGCTGAGCTCCAGGAATCCGGCTGAAGAGAGAGAAGAGGGATTCTATGAACAAGAGGCATCAAAATCATAATGGGTAAACCCACTGAGACAACTGAACCAATCTTGTGAGAACTCATGAACTTCAGACCAACAGCTGTGGTGCCTCCCTGGCCTGGACTAGGCCTCTGCATAAGGGAGACAGTTGTGTAGGTTGGTTTGTTTAAGGGGCCCCTGACAGTGGAATCGGGATCTATTCCTGGTGCATGAGCTGGCTTTTTGTAGTCCATTAGCTATGGTGGGACACCTTGTACTGCCTTGATGTATTGGGGATGGGCTTGGACCTGCCTCAACTGAATGTATAAGGCTTTGCTAACCCCCCATGAGAGGACTTAACTTTTCAGAGGAGGGCATGAGGGTGGGTTGTGGGGGAAGATGGGGACAGGAGCTGGAGGAGGGATTAGAGTGGGATCTGCAGTTGGTATGTAAAATGAATAAAAAATGTCTTAATTCAAAAAATAAAAGCCTATGAGATCAAACGCCAAATCATACCTTTATATGTGAGTATTCAGATAGTGAAGAACAATCATGCTTTAAAGCTCTTTAATTTAAGAAACATTGGAACTAGGTTTCAAGGTATTTCCTCCTAGCATTTTTCTCCCTAATGTGATAAAGCGAGTTCCTTTCTGGCCTTAATAGTATGATGTAGCACTTGGGAGCAAAGATGATGCCTAAGAGTGATGCATTGGAAGCCAAGATAGAGAGGGCTTCCATAGCCACCATGACCTTCCCCTTGGTGCTGTGGTAGATGGGGAGGAAGCTGACCCAGACACTGCAGAACACCAGCATGCTGAAAGCCAGGAACTTGGCTTCATTGAATGTGTCAGGCAGATTCCTGGACAAAAAAGCCATAAGGTAGCTGCCTAGAGCCAGTGTTCCCAGGTATCCCAGGATGCAGTAGAAGGCAACAGCTGAGCCTTTGTTGCAAAGGATGATGATGTGTCCATGTTGTGAATGAGCATCTTTGTCAATAAATGGAGGAGAGGTTGCCAGCCAGATTCCAGAGAGAACAACTTGTAGTAGGGTACAGATGGGAATGATGAAATTAGGGGCCCTTGCTATCAGCAGCCACCTCCTCATTCTCCCTGGAGCAGTCATCTTGAAAGCTATAAGTACAGTGAGAGTTTTGGCCAGCACAGTGGAAAGAGCCACAGTGAACAGAAGTCCAAATGTGTTCTGCTGCAGGATACAGGTGACTGTGCTAGGATGGCCAATGTAAAGCAAGGGACAGAGAAAACAGAGGGTCAGAGTGATGAGCAGGATGTAACTGAGATGCCGGTTATTGGCCTTGACAATGGGAGTGTCTCTGTGCTTCAGAAACACCCCAAGAACAACAGCTGTGAGTGAGGAGAAGCCCAGGGACATGAAGGTGAGCGTCTTCCCCAAGGGGTCATCATGGGCCAGAAATGTCACCCTTTTCTGTAGGCAGTAGCTCTTCTTTGTATTTGCATAGTGAGTTTCTGGACACTTCACACACTGGTCCACATCTGGCAGAAATGCAGGTGATCATGAGTGCATACTCAGGTTTCCCCTTTTATTCTAAGTCACTTCCCTGCTCCAGAACATTGCAATGTTATCTGAACCATCTTGCTTTGTTTCAGATACAAATACAGAAAGTTTTTTTTTAGAGAATATTCTTAAACTCAATTTGCTTTCTATTTCATGCTGACAGAAATTAAAAAACCCCAGTACTTTCTCTGCTGTTACTGATATGGTATCCTCACCTTAGTGACCCTGTTGTATCTGTTTTATTAGTCATTAGAACACTGACATACATCATCTGGACCTAATTTCAGTCTGACATTGCCTCTTCAATAATACATCTCCATTCTTAAGAGGGCATGGAAATTTAGTGTGATAGAATTTTCTTTGAAATCCTTATCTTACAATGATGTCCTCCTATATGCATCCCAAATGTACCTACATTTGTAAAGCCCATGATATTCTCTATGTTTTCATTCCCTGAAGGAGCCTGAGTGAATTAGTAATCTTAACTTCTTGGAGCCTTGAAACACTTCACCAGTGACACTATTCTCATAACTCTGCAAAATAGTATCTATGTAATGAATAAATACAAAATTGCTTGTATATTCTAAAGTCTTCATGGAACAGTGTTTGAACACTTTGTTCCTGATAGCTTATCAATTTACTCTTGAGTTAGAGTGCATGCTTACGGATTTTTCTGTCATATTTTCAATATATTAATAAATGTACACATTTTTATGTACTTCTTTATTTTAATTATATATTTAATTGTCTTTATATCATCACATTACCATTCATACTTCCTATATAATATATTGTGATCATGATTTTTCTCTCCCCTATTCCTCCCAGATCCTCCTTACTACCATGAACATACAATTCCACAGATTTCCTTTCTCTCTCTCTCTTCAAAATAGAAACAAATAAAAGTCCAAGAAACCAAACCAAACAATTAAAATCTCTATCTCTCTCTGTCTTTCTGTCTTGCTCTCTTACAAACACACACACACACACACACACACACACACACACACACACACACACACAGAGTATAAAACTCAAAGTTGTATAACATTATATAAGGAAAAGTCAAATCAAATCAAATCAAATCAAAACAAACATACAAAACCTAGGCCAAAGAAGCAAACCGAAATAAAGATACATCTGAGGTCATTTTGTGTTGGCCATCTACCCCTGGGCAGCAGTCCTATCCTTAACTGCTGTTATGATATCTAGTGGCAGTCCATTGGGAAAACTTAGTTTTCCTTTGCAAGTGGGCATCAATTGCAGAATTTTCCTTGCTAAGGGTGGGAGCTCATGTCCACTTCATTTTTATGCTTTGATCCCACCTGGATTTAGCCTGGGCAGGCCCTGTGCATGCTGCTACAGTCTCTGTGAGTTCTTATGTGCCTCAGTTGCATTGTGCAGGCTTTATTTTTACTTTTGTTGATATTTGTTAATGAATTAAAGAATTAATTTGGTGTTTAGTAGCATTAATGCTTTTTGTCAATGTATTTGTTTTTCTTCCCTTTTCTTCAGCTCATTTCATTTATTTTAAAATTAAAACATGTATTTTTTATTCGTGTGTGTGTGTCTTCTACAGGTCTAGAAACAATGAGTATCCAGGCCCTGAAGCGAGCAGTATAGGGCATAACTGGAGTTGCAGAATGTTGTGAGCTGCCATGTGGGTGCTGGGATGTGAACCTGGATCCCCAGAAGAGCAGCCAGTGTTCTGAACTTTGGGGCCATCTCTCAAGCCCACGTCCGTAGTTTCTGAAGTTATACTTTCACACTGCACTTTCAAGTCTCTCTCCTCCACTGTTACTTCTTCTCTTCTGTATTCAGAGTATGTTTTTTGGAGTTGGGGATCGAATCCATGGCCTTCAGCTTGCTAGGCAAGCGTTCTACCACTGAGCTAAATCCCCAACCCCAAATTCAGAGTATTGATTTTGTTCTTAATGTCCTAGATCATAATACATATGCAGAACTCAATCTTTCTCTCTCTCTCTCTCTCTCTCTCTCTCTCTCTCTCTTTTGAGCTGAGGATCGAACCCAGGGCCTTGTGCTTGCTACGCAAGTGCTCTACCATTGAGCTGAATCCCCAACCCTCAATCTCTTTTTAAAAGAAAGGCATGTAATATGCAAGTCATGCAAATTACTTCATACAGTATTAAACATTTTTCTTTATGAAATAGATTTAGATTACACCACAGTATTTGAGTGAGTACCGTATTTAATTCTAAACTGTCTAATGTTTGTGTGCTATTCTCATCCTTAGCCTTCATTTTCTTTTAAAGTCTAGTTATTAACATGCAGCCTTATGGGATTTGGCTGTGGTCGGTGAAGTGCTCCTCCTCTGTGTAAATGTAACAAGCACATGAACCTTGTACATGTCCAGTGTGTATAAGTCATACACATCAAGGTAATGATGAGGAGCTCGATCTTGTCAACTTCATTATATTTGCTAAAAGAACTAGGTCTTTGTACACATGTAGTGTGAAATGATTCCAATTTTAAAATTTTTTTAGAAAGTCCTTATTCTAGAAGTAAAGAATGTAAATCCTTGAGTGTTTTCTAGATAGTAATTATTTAATTAAAATATTCCAGGTATTTAAAAAAAACATAATTGGGGTTGGGGATTTACCTCAGTGGTAGAGCACTTGTCTAGCAAAGCACAAGGCCCTGGTTTCGGTTCTCAGCTCCAGAAAAAAAACCTCCAAAAATAAATAAAAAACCATAATTATTCATAAAATGTTAGCAAGATAAATCTGAGAGGGATTTCTCTTCTTATTCCACATAATGACTCAATCACACACACATGCAATGGATTTAGATTTTATTTTCTATGTGTTATCTCTGTATCTATCTATCTATCTATCTATCTATCTATCTATCTATCTATGAAATAAAATACAACCCTCTGACCTACTATATTTTCAGAACCATGCTGGTCACTAAGAATTTAGAGATATAAGAGCAAAAACCACAAATGGGTCCTTATTTGTGAACACTATGAAGAGTTCATATTTAATTGGAGTGTGTTCAACTCTGTGGTTATCTTAATGAAAATGGGCTCCCACAGGTTCATCTGTTTGAATAACTGGGTTCCCACTTGGTATAGCATTTTGGGAAGTATTGAGAGGTGTGGCCTTGTGGGGTTGTGTGTCACCAGGTGAGGACTTTGAGGTTCAAAAGAACTAAAGCCATTCCTGTGCCCTCTATGCCTTGTGCTTGTGAAGGAAGATGTGCTTTCTCATCTTCATGCTGGCACACCTCTGCTTCCCCATCAGAGACTTGAAATCTCTAAAACCAAAAGCTCCAAGTTAAATACTTCATTTTATAAGTTCTATTAGTCATGGTTTCTTGTCACAGTAACAAACAGAAACTGGTATCAAAGTTGGTCTGTTGCCATGATGATTTGACTATGTGGTTTGTTTGAACAAATGTGGAAGAATTTGGGACTTTGGACAAGAAAATCAGTTGATCACTGTAAGTAGACCTTAATAAGGCATTGTAGTAGGAGCTTGGAAGACAATAGTACATAGGACAAGGAGAATATGGAAGCCCAGGTCAAAAGCTTTCAGAGAGGAACAGTATTTGCAACTGGGTTTGAGAGCATTTGCGACCTTATCCTAAATATCTGTGTGGGGATAAATAAAAAATAGTGGAATAATTTGATCGATAGAGGGCATTTCAAACCAATATAGAATTGGTGTTCTCATGTGTTGGTTAATGATCAGGCTTATGCAGGTCTACAATGAAAAACAGTTAAATGGGGCAAATAAAACCCCACAAACAAACAAACAAAAAAAAGAGATCAACAATGAAAGCCAGAACGTGTGGTTAGAATAGGAAAAAGAGCACCAAGGAATGCAATACTGGTGCCGAGGTTTGTGCTGAAAGATATAGGATTAATGAGAGGCTTGATCCAAAATTTAATGACAGGAGTATGTTTAGGGCAAGAAGCCACATAGCTAAACTTCCAGCTGTTGAAAAGAAAGGCTCCAAGGCATTGTCTTCTCCTAAAAAGCAAGAACAAAGGAACCCTGTTTCTAACATTATTGAAGGGTGCCAACCTTATCCAACAGAAAGACCTGAAATTGACAGTGTTGTCCATAAGGTAGCAGCTGTAGACTCATGAAGGATACATGAGATAAGGGGTTACAGAATCTTCCTCAATATTTAAACGTTGCAAAGTCCAGACATGTGGCTAAAGAGTCCACACATATATAGTGCATGAAGGTCCATTGTTTGAAGCTGTGGAAATTAAGATTGGTTTATTCTGGAGGACCCAAGTTTCAGATATGTCAGAATGAGGAGATATCTGCCAAGAAGAGGTTTAGAGAGAGAGAGTGGAACCAGCCCACAATAGAGGACTACATTGAAGGCAGTGAAGCTGGAATGGAAAGGTCATCCAGGCCTTTGACAACAGACATGGAGCTACAGGACTAGAATTATTCCTGGCTGTGTTTTGGTCTTGCTTTTGTCCACTGTATACTCATTATGCCTCCATTTCTCCATTTTGTAATCCTAATAATTAATCTGTGCTTTGGAGGAAGTGTGTAATTAGTCTTTTGATTTTGAGGGAGCAACAATTACAAGAATGCCTTGAGTTTCAGTAAGGCTATATTTTAAATAGTGTTGAGATAATGAATTACTATGGGGACTTTTGAACTTAGATTAAATGAATTATTTTTATATTTGTGTTTTAATTTTACACATCAGCCATGGGTTCCCCCTATCCTCCCCTCTCTCACCCCTACCCCCACCTTCTTCCCAGCCCATCCTCTCCATTCCCATCTCCTCCAGGGCCAAGACTCCACTCCCCTGGGGATTCATTTAAACCTGGTGGATTCAGTACAGGCAGGTCCAGTCCCCTCCTTCCAGGCTGAGCAAAGTGTCCCTGTGTAAGCCCAAGGTTCCAAACAGCCAGCTCATGAACTAAGGACAGGTCCCAGTCCCACAGCCTGGGTGCCTCCCAAACAGTTCAAGCTATTCAATTGTCTCATTTATCCAGAGGGCCTGATCCAGCTGGGGGCTCCATAGCCTTTGGTTCATAATTCATGTGCTTCCATTTGTTTGACTATTTGTCCCTGTGCTTTTCCAATCTTGGTCTTAACAATTCACTCTTACAGTCCCTCCTCTTTCTCGACAATTGGACTCCTGGAGCTCCACCAGGGGCCTTGCTGAGGATCTCTGCATCCACTTCCATCAGTTATTGGACGAGAGTTCCAGCATGACAGTTAGGGTGTTTAGCCATCTGATGACCAGACTAGGTCAGATCAGGCTTTCTCTTGACCATTGCCAGCAGTCTACAGAGGATGTATCATTGTGGATTTCTAGGGACCTCTCGAGCACTCTGCCTATTCCTGTTCTCATGTGGTCATCATTTATCATGGTCTGTTATTCCTTGTTCTCCCTTTCTGTTCTTGATCCAGGTGGGATCTCCTGCTCCCCTAAGCTTTCTTTCCCTCAAACCTTGCTCTTCATTACTCCCACTGTCATCCAGGTTGTTCACGTAGATCTCATCCATTTCTCTGTCATTGGGTGATCCCTGTGTCTTTCCTAGGGTCCCGTTTTCTAGGTAGCCTCCGTGGAGTTGTGTAGCAGTCTAGTCTTCTTTGTTTTACATCTAGTATCCTCCTATGAGTGAGTATATACCATGTATGTCCATCTGAGTCTGGGTTACCTCACTCAGGATGATTTTTTTCTAGATCCATCCATTTGCCTGCAAACCTCATGATGTCATTGTTTTTCTCTGCTGAGTAGTACTCCATTGTGTATATGTACCATATTTTCTTTATCCATTCTTCAGTTGAAGGGCATCTAGGTTGTTTCCAGGTTCTGGCTATTACAAACAATGCTGATACGAACATAGCTGAGCAAATGCCCTTGTGGTATGATTGAGCATTCCTTGGGTATATGCCCAAGAGTTCTTCAGCTGTGCCTTGGGGAGATGGATTCCCAATTTTCTATGGAAGTGCCATATTGATTTCCAAAGTGGCTGTACAAGCTTGAATTCCCACCAGCAGTGGAGGAGAGTTCCCCTTGCTCCACATCCTCTCCAGCATAAGCTGTCTTCTGTGCTTTTGATCTTAGCCATTCTGACAGGTTTAAGGTGGTATCTCAGAGTCATTTTGATTTGCATTTCCTGATAATTAGGGATGTTGAGCAATTCCTTAAATGGCTTTCAGCAATTTGAACTTCCTTTGCTGAGAATTCTCTGTTTTGTTCTATAGCCCATTTCTTAATTGGACTGTTGGGCATTTTGATGTCTAATTTCTTGAGTTCTTAATATATTCTGGATATCAGCCCTCTGTCAGATGTGGGGTTGGTGAAGACCTTTTCCCATTCTGTAGGCTGTCGCTTTGTCTTGTTGACTGTGTCCTTTGCTCTACAAAAGCTTCTCAGTTTCAACAGGTCCCATTGATTGATTGTTTCTCTCATTGTCTGTGCTACTGGTGTTATATTTAGAAAGTGACCTCTGGTGCCAATGCATTCAAGACTACTTCCTACTTTCTCTTCTATCAGGTTCAGAGTAACTGGATTTATGTTGAGGTCTTTGATCCACTTGGACTTAAGTTTTGTGCACGGTGACAGATATGGATCTATATGCAGCCTTCTATACATTGACATTCAGTTATGCCAACACCATTTTTGAAGATGCTTTCTTTTTTCCATTGTACATTTTTGGCTTCTTTGTCAAAAATTATATGTTCATAGGTGTGCGGGTTAATGTCAGGGTCTTCAAATAGATTCCATTGGTCCACATGTTGGTTTTTAATCCAGTACCATGATGTTTTTATTACAGTAGATCTATAGTAGAGCTTAAGGTCAGGGATTGTGATGCCTCCAGAGGTTGTTTTATTGTACAGGATTCTTTGGGCTATCTGGGTTTTTTGTTTTTCCACATGAAGTTGAGTATTATTCTTTCCCAGTCTGTGAAGAATTATGTTGGTAATTTGATGGGGATTGCATTGAATCTGTAGATTGCTTTTGGTAAGATCGCCAGTTTTACTATGTTAATCCTGCCTATCCATTAGCATGGGAGATCTTTCCATTTTCTGACATCTTCTTCAATTTCTTTTTTCAGGGACTTAAAGTTCTTGTCATATAGGTCCTTCACATGCTTAGTTAGAGTAACCACAAGGTATTTTATATCATTTGTGGCTATTGTAAAGGGTGATGTATCTCTGATTTCCTTCTCAGCCTGTTTGTTTATTGTATATAGGAGGGCTACTGATTTTTTTGAGTTGATCTTGTATCCTGCTATGGTGCTGAAGGTGTTTATAAGCTGTATCAGTTCCCTGGTTGAATTTTTGGGGTCACTCATGTATACTATCATGTCATCTGCAAATAGGGAAAGCTTGACTTCTTCCTTTCCAATTTGTATCCTCTTAATCTCCTTATGTAGTCTTGTAGCTCTGGCTAGAACTTCAAGTACTATATTGAATAAGTATGGGGAGAGGGGACAGCCTTGCCTTGTTCCTGATTTTAGTGGTATTGCTTTGAGTTTCTCTCCATTTAATTTGATGTTGGCGGTTGGCTTGCTGTAGATTGCCTTTCTTATGTTTAGGTATGTTCCCTATATTCCTGATCGCTCCAAAGCCTTTACCATGAAGGGGTGTTGGACTTTGTCAAATGCCTTCTCTGTGTCTAGTGAGATGATCATGTGGTTTTTTTCTTTGAGTTTGTTAATATGGTGTATTACATTAACAGACTTTCGTATGTTGAACCACCTTTGTATCCCTGGGATGAAGCCTACTTGATCATGGTGGGTAATTGTTTTGATGTGTTCTTGGAGTCTGTTGCCAGTATTTTATTGAGTATTTTTGCATCAATATTCATGAGGGAGATTGGTCTGTAGTTCTCTTTCTTTGTTGCATCTTTGTTTGGTTTAGGAATCAGGGTAATTGTAGCCTGATAGAAGGAGTTTGGTAATATTTCTCCTGCTTCTATTGTTTGAAACAATTTTAAGAGTATTGGTATTAAGTCTTCTTTGAAGATCTGGTAGTATTCTGCACTGAAACCATCTGGACCTGGGCTTTTTTTTGGATGGGAGACTTTTAATGACTGATTCTATTTCCTTAGGGGTTATTGGACTATTTAGATGGTTTATCTGGTCTTGATTTAACTTAGGTATGTGGTACCTATCCAGAAATTATCCATTTCTTTTAGATTTTCCAGCTTTGTGGAGTTGAGGTTTTTGAAGTATGACCTGATGATTCTCTGGATTTCCTCATTGTCTGTTGTTATGTCCCCTTTTCATTTCTGGTTTTGTTAATTTGGATGCTCTCTCTCTGTCTTTTGGTTAGTATGGCTAAGGGCATGTCTATCTTGTTGATCTTCTCGAAGAACCAACTCTTTGTTTCATTAATCCTTTGTATTGTCCTCTTTATTTCTGTTTTATTGATTTCAGCTCTCAATTTGATAATTTCCTGTCATCTGTTCCTCCTGGGAGACTTTTCTTCTTCCTGTGTAAGGAATTTCAGGTGTGCTGTCAAGTCACTGGTGTCAGATTTCTCCAACTTGTTCATGTGGGCATTTAGTGCTATGAATTTCCCTCTTTGCACTGCTTTCATAGTGTCCAATAAGTTTGGGTATGTGGTGTGTTCATTTTCATTGATCTCAAGGAAGTCTTTAATTTCTTTCTTTATTTCTTCCCTAACACATTGGTGATTCAGTTGAGCATTATTCAGTTTCCATGAGATTGTAGGATTTCTGTAGTTTTGTTTTTTTGTTGTTGTTGAATTCTAACTTTAAACCATGGTGGTCCGATAGAACACAGGAGGTTATTCCAATTGTTTTGTGTCTGTTGAGATTTGCTTTGTGGCCAAGTATGTGGTCGATTTTAGAGAAGGTTCCATGGGGTGCTGAGAAGAAGGTATATTCTTTTTTTTTGGGGGGGGGTGGAATGTTCTGTAGATATCGATTAAGTCCATTTGAGTCATAATATCAGTTAAGTCCTTTATTTCTCTGTTAAGTTTCAATTTGGCCGGTCTGTCCAGAGGTGAAAGTGGGGTGTTGAAGTCTCCCACTATTAATGTGTGGGGTTTTATATGTGATTTAAGCTTTAGTAATGTTTCTTTTACATATGTGGGTGCCCTTGTGTTTGGGGCATAAATGTTCAGAATTGAGACTTCATCTTGGTGGATCTTTCTGTGATGAGTATGTAATGTCCTTCATCATCTTTTTTGATTGATTTTAGTTTGAAGTCTATTTTGCCGGATATTAGGATGGCTACACGAGATTGCCTCTTAAGACCATTTGATGGAACGTCTTTTCCCAGCCTTTTATTCTTAGGAGGTGTCTGTCTTTGAATTAGAGGTGTGTTTCCTGTATGCAGCAGAAAGATGGGTCTTGTTTTCATATCCATTCTGTTAGTCTGTGTCTTTTTATAGGTGAATTAAGTCCATTGATATTATGGGATATTAATGACCAGTGACTGTTCTTTCCTGTTATTATTTTTATTTTTTGGTAGTAGTGTGTGTGTACTTCTCTTCTTTGGGGCTTACTGCTGTGGTGGTATCTATTGCCTGTGTTTTCGAGGTTGTATCTGCCTTCCTTAGGTTGGAATTTTCTTTCTAGTGCTTTGTGTAGGGCTGGGTTTGTGGGTAAGCATTGTTTAAATCTGGTTTTTTCTTGGAAGGTCTTGTTCACTCCATCTATGATGACTGAAAGTTTTGGTGGGTATATCAGTCTAGGCTGGCATCCATGGTCTCTTAGTGTCTGCATTGTATCTGTCCAGGTCCTTCTGGCTTTCAAAGTCTCCATCGAGAAATTGAGTGTTACTCTGATGGGTTTGCCTTTATAAGTCACTTGGCCTTTTTCCTTTACTGCCCTTAATATTCTTTCTTTATTCTGTACGTTTAGTTGTTTAATTACTATGTGGTGAGGGGACTTTTTTTGGGGGGTCTAGTGTGTTTGGTGTTCTATAGGCTTCTTGTATCTTCATAGGCATTTTGTTCTATAAGGTGGTAATGTTTTCTTCTATGATCTTGTTAAATATATTTTCCGTGCCCTTTGTGTTGGTTTTCTTCTCCTTCCTCTATCCCTATTATTCATAGGTTTGGTCTTTTCATGGTGTCCCAATTTTCTTGGACATTTTGGGTCATGACTTTGTTGGTTTTAGTGTTTTCTTTGACTGATGAATCTATTTCTTCTACCATATCTTCAACACCAGAGATCCTTTCTTCCATCTCTTGCATTCTGTTTGTTATACTTGCATCTAAAATTCCTGTTCGTTTACTCAGATTTTCTATTTCCAGCATTCTTTCTGCTAGTGTCTTCTTCATTTTTTCTATTTCCCTCTTCAGGTCTTGGACTGTTTCCCTTATCAGTTTTGTTGCCTTTTCATGATTTTCTTTGAGGGACTTATTGTTTTCTTCTGCTTTAATTGTCCTTTCCTCTAGTTTTTTTTTTTTATAGCATTCTTTCCATTTTTTGTCTGTTCCTCCACTTTATTTTTTATTTCTTCTATATAAAGCTCTAGCCTCTTCATGATGTTACTTATAAGGTTGTTTCCTTCTGCTTCTTCCATTCTGTGATGTTCAGGTCTAGCTGTTGGAGAAGGGCTAGGTTCTGGTGATGCTGTATTGCTCTTTATTTTGTTGTATGTACTTCTGCTTTGACGTCTGCCCATCTCCTTGTGGACTTGTTCTTGGTCTTATCATTGTACTTGGTCCAGACAGAGCTGACAGATTTAGAGAGCCTCTCTCTGGTCCAGATGGAAGCTCTGGGCCAGATGGGAACTCTGGTCCAGATGAGAGTGCTGTCTGGATAGGAGCTGGGGCCTTGAACCTGAGTCTCAGGAAGTCCCTGGGGTCTCCTTATCTTGTCCAGATGGGAGCTCCTCTTGTCCAGATGGGATTTCCCAGGCAGGATGGAAGCTCTGGTACAGATGGGAGTTCTGGGACGGGATGGAATGCTGGAGGCTGGTTTCTAAGTCTCCGGAAGTGGCTGGGGTCTCCCGCAGATGGGTGTGGGCAGGGCGTGGAAGTTGTAGGGTTCACAGGAGGGTCTAGGAGATGGCAAACCTTACCAGTGGAGATGGGGGGGTCCTGCGCTATGGCCAGAACCTGGGATCCAGTTGGGCAGGTCTTCACTGGAGTGGCTGGTGCCCAGGGGTGGGACCCTGGGGTGGTTGCCTCTCTGACTATAACCCTAGGCACTCACCTCTGGTCCCTAAATGAGTTTTTTAAATTACAACATGCCCATGAGAACACAGCAGCTGGAGAGTAAAATGTGGTAATTTTAATGAGAATGTCCCTTATATGTCATAAATTTCTATGCCTTCTGCCCAGTTGCTGGAACTATTTAGGAAGGATTAGGAGGTTACCCCCTGGTAGAAGGGACATGTTGCTGGAAAAGTGCTTTAAGGATCATGCCATTCACAGTGTAACTTACTGCCTCCTCCATGTGGATCAGTATATGTGTTCTCCAATGTTCCTGTTGTCATACTATCTTAGTCAGTTTAGTCAGTGGAGGCAGGTATAGATAAATGTATAGATAGATAGATTAGATAGATATTGCTAACTGGGAATGAAGTGGGCTTCCAAGCCCACCCTTAGTGATAGATTTCCTTCAATCAATAAGGCCATGCCTCCTAATCCTCCTAATCCAAATTGCTCCTCAATTGCAGAGCAAAAGTATTCAAACAAATGAGTCTATGGGGGCCTTTTCATTCAGACCTCCACATATGGATATGCTGTGCCTTCATGGACTCTAACCATCTTAAAATATAAGTCCTTCTTTATAAGCTGCTTGGCCATGGTGCCTTTTCATATCAATAGAAAAGACACCAAGACAAGCTGCATGGTGACACCAAGCACAATAATCTGGTGCAGGAAGAGCAGTTTTCTGTAGGCAGTCATGTCCACAATGGTTAAGAACACAAGGCAGGTAAATTTCAATGCCATGAGTGTGTTATTTCAGTTTGAAAAAATGAACTGTAGTCTGTTACTAACAGCTGGGAGGAAGAGGATTATCTTACTGTAGTCAGTTCACTTAGAGATATTTTTCATTTGCTAAGATATTGCAGGTGTGGACAGATGTGAATGTTTTCTGCATGATTGGCATTTACCTGTCTCATTGGAAATTTCATTCTCTGGACAAGGGGTACAGTCAAAGCAACAGGCAGCTTTGCCCTCTTGGTGGGTTTTTCTGAATCCGGGATCACAGCTCTCACTGCATACAGACCGAGGAATCTGAGAATAATAAAATGAGTGGTAGCAAACATTCAGGATTTTTTTGGATTCTATATTAGGTGGAGTATTTTAAAATACGTAACCATTAATTTGTTTTTACTGTCTCTAAATGTAAATAGTTGAATTGTTTCGACTAGTAGAATGAGTCATTCAAAGGCCCAACTGGTCAACACTTGGCCCCAATAACGCAAATTTGTTGAAAAATTGTTGAATGATATTGGGGCAAAGTATCGAGATAAAAATTTAGGTCCTTGGTAGCATGTGTTGGTGAGACTACAAACCTATTGCCTCTTGACTTCTGGGTACAAAGGCAAATACATTTTTCTTCCATAGTAATGGTTCATCTTGTCAGGTTGATAGGTCTTAGAACCACTGTGGAAACCAATCTATGAGAATTATTGGGAAAGCTTTTCTTCATTAGGTTACTTGTGGTGAAAAAACCTCTCTAATATGGGTGGCCCTGATTTATTGGCCCTGGTCCCTGAATGAATGAAAAGGAAGAAAGAAGTTGAATATCAGTGTTCAGCTGTCTCTGCACCCTGACTGTTGATACAATGTGAATAGCTACCTTTACTCCCTAAAAACATGGCTTGCTGAAGTGACTGAATATACCTTGAAACTGGGAGCCAAGAGAAATTCTCCTATATTCTTTGTCTGGAAGTAATTTTTGCAATAGCAAAATAAAAAACTAATGCATCTACATATTCTGATTATGTTCTACATTGACAGGGTTCAAAAAGCCAAAGATCACCTGATCACTGACTGAAATCTTTCAAGCTAGGATCAAAATAAATATGTCAAGTGACTCATTACAATGATAGAAATAATCATGAAACTGATGCTATAATTATGACAGTAAATAAATGTGCAGATTGGAAAATAAATAGTTCATCCAGCAAAATTAGGTATGAAGATTGGTGATCATTATGTATCTATAAATGGACCCTGTGTGAGCAGTGAACTGTCATGACACACAGAAACATAGTTTTGTAAATTTACATACTGGTCAAATTACTGAAGTAAGATGAAACTCACCTCTGTTAATCCTGTGGCCCACTGTATCATGTGATAAGATAAGGACAATTTTTGGCCCTCTGGAGCATTTGGAGAAAATGTTCCTACTTTTGCTTTTATCCCAAGACCTTGTGGGAAATTCCAAAAATTAAGAATGTCATATTCTACATGTGATTGCCTTTTCCCATCCAGAACCACATGGTCTCCAGCATGATTGATGAGTTGTGTTTTCCTTAGGAAAGGGTGAAGCTAAAAGAGATGCATGATGTTATCTTACATAATCTCCAGAGAAGTACAACAGAGGCAGAATCAGGGAACATCTCTTATTGATTTTAATCCTTTTTGTGAAAAGCACTGTTGATATAGGTACCAATCACATCAAACAAATGATAAGGTAGGATAATGGAAGCATCATTATGCTTCTAAAACATTCAAATCAGTTCCATTAGAAACTGATTAGAACGAAGCACTCAGAGGGTGCATAGAGACAAACTTTCTCCTTTGTTGAAAATACAGTCATACCCAACTAAGTTTTGAAAATATTTAGAGTTTCACTATAAAAAGTGAATGACTTTATGAGTGATAATTTACATCACGTAAGCAGTTTAGAAGTTTTCATATCCATTGACACGATCTCTGTCTCTGACTTTTCTGTTGTGTGAAATCTCTGGGATAAATGGACTATTTTTTTTTTTTTTTTTTTTTTTTTGAGACGGGGTTTCTCTGTAGCTTTGGAGGTTGTCCTGCAACTCGCTTTATAGACCAGGCTGTCCTCGAACTCAACAGAGATCCGCCTGGTTCTGCCTCCCGAGTGTTGGGATTACAGGCATGCGCCACCACCGCCTGACATTAAGTGGACTTTTTTATGTTGAAAGTTTTACGCCTGGAAATATGTATGACTCTTTGTAATACAAAGACATAACAACTTCAAACAGATGCTTCCTTGCACAGTCTCTCTTGGAGATTTTTCACAAAATAATCTAAAATACATATTGTTTAGTGATTACATTTATCACTCTTAGTGTGTGATGTTGCTGATGTTATAATACACCAACAGTAGCATTACCTGCCAGGGGAAGAATTCCATCTCTTTTCCATTTCCATGGGATTGAAAGTGTACTTGATTGAGCATCATTTCATGAAGACTGTGGGCCACAGCATACACTGCATTGTACACATTGTAACTCTCTTCACTCATGGACATGTCAAACATGTTCCCTGGCAAGAATCCCAAGGAGGCATTAGGCAGGCAGTTATCTAGAATTTTACAATCTTTCTTCAAAAATGAGCAATTGAAGAACAAGTGCCATAATACATGAAGGTAAGTGTCCCTGTGGGTATTTGTAAGGATTGGATGTCTGAATAAAATCTGTAAAATTAATGATCTCCTTATGGTATGAAAAAATAAGGGCCCCATGCAATGCATCTAACAGGAAATAGTTATCAAATTTGGAATGATCCCAGTGTGAGTTCAGGACCCAGACTTTCCATGTAACTAACTTCTGCTTAATATTTACTATTAAGCTTAATAGGGAATCAGTGTCCCATAAATAATAATCACATTTGCTGATGAATCCAGGATCTGCACCTGAATTTTTCCAAGATGTTGTCATAAATGAACCCCCTGATGGCTAAGATCCATTTCCACAAATGCTATTGCAGACTCCATTTTCTCCATCTCACTTCTCAAATCTGACAGAATCTGGGCACCTTTGTCATCATCTATGATGAACAGCCCCACCCAGTTCCAGTGGAAATGAAGCATCAAAGCTACAATGCCAAGTGTCAGATATGTGTCCTTGGGGGCCACCTGGTAGAGGGAAGAAAACCGTCTTTGTTCGTTCAGGATAGTATCAAAAGGACCAAAAGAAAGCTGTAGGGAAAAACAATCAGAAAGAAGAACATTGTCATAAAATTTAACTCAATTCTACAGCAATGATTTGATATCTATTGGACAATATAGCATTGAAGTTCAAACTTGCCTTCCTATGGGTTTTCCAAAAAGTACAGACAATATTCAGAAATTCAATAGTGTTTGTTGCTACTTCACCCTTTCCCTTCTCTCCATTCCAAGCTAGAGAAATGCAGAA
>NW_023412585.1:0-2138 GCF_903995425.1 Onychomys torridus
CTACGAACTATTGTGGGGTAAAAAATGATTAACTGAATAATTTGTTCAAAACCGTTAGAAGGTGACAAGGACTTAAATAGTCCAAGAGAATTATCACCTGAAGCTGAGAAGAATTGGCCTTGGTAAAAAAAAAAGTACATGAAGGACATGTAGATCGTATTGATCCAAAGCTGGATTGCATTTTGGTTATTTTACCTTCTAGGCATTCTCCTACAGGAATATTAATGCAGAGAGAAGATATGTATTAGAATGGATATTTTTACCAAATAAACCAAATAAAAAATTAAAAACTTATGTGGAAAAAATCTCTGACTTAATTTTGAAAGGAAAATTGAGACTTCGTCAATTAGCAGGAATGACCCAGCGAATTGTTTTGTACCTTTAACTAAAGAGACATTGAAAAATTATGGGCAGAAAGTGAAACCTTGGCAAAGAGCTTGCAGTAATTTTTTGGGAGAAATTAACAGCAAATATCCTAAAAGCAATAGAATTGATCTTATAAGAGAACTGATTGATCTTGCTCGAATTGTACGTGAAAAACCCATATCTGGAGTTCGGACATTTTATACAGATGCCAACAAACAAGGAAAGGCAGGTTACAAATCAGAAAATTTAAGTAAAGTGGTTCAAAGTCCTTATAATTCAGTTCAAAAATCAGAATTGTATGCTATTCTCTTGGTATTAAATGGATTTTTCAGAACCTCTCAATATAGGTACTGACTCTCAGTATGCTGAAAGAGTGGTATTACATATTGAGACTGCAGAATTTATCCCTGATGCTTCAGAATTAACTTCACTATTTATTCAATTACAAGATACAATCAGGGAAAGGAGTCATCCTTTATATATAACTCACATCCGATCCCATACTGGTCTGCCAGGCCCTCTAGCACAAGGTAATGATGAGATTGATAAATTATTGATAGGAAATGTGCTGGAGGCCTCAGAATTTCATAAGAAACATCATGTCAATAGTAAAGGTTTAAAAAAAGGATTTTTCCATAACCTGGCAACAAGCCAAGGAAATTGTAAAGAAAATGTCCTACTTGTTCCTTCTACAATCAGACACCATTACCAGCAGGATGTAACCCAAAGGGTACTCAGAGGAATGAAATCTGGCAGATGGATGTGTTTCACTTTGCAGAATTTGGAAAATTGAAAATATGTACACCATACTATTGATACTTATTCAGGATTTCAATGGGCAACTGCTTTGAGTTCTGAAAAAGCTGATTCTGTAATCACTCATTTGCTAGAAGTTATGGCCATCATGGGTATACCTGCACAAATTAAAACTGACAATGCTCCAGCATATGTCTCTATTAAAATGAAACAGTTTTTTGCTTATTATAATATAAAGCATATTACAGGTATACCACATAATCCTACAGGCCAAGCAGTTATAGAAAGATCCAACAGAACTCTAAAGGACATGATAAATAAACAAAAAGGGTAACAAAAACCCCCAGAAATAGACTGCACAATGCTCTATTAACTTTGAATTTTCTCAATGCTAATGAGAAAGGAACAACAGCTGCAGAGAGACATTGGTTAATAGAAAAAACAACAGAATTAAATCAGCCTATATACTTCAAGGATGTGCTGACCTCAGAATGGAAACCAGGGCATGTGTTACATTGGGGACGAGGTTTTGCTTTTGTTTCTGCAGGAGAAGATAAGCTGTGGGTACCATCAAAACTGATAAAGGTTCGATTTGAAAAAGAGAGACCTCTTAATTAGAAGAGGTGATAGTTCATCAACCAACATGACCATCCAGTTTAAACTCACTTATACCATTAATACATGCCTTTTCATTTAATCAGATGTAACTTGCCAAAAGGGGACCTCCCCAAAATTAGTCTTGGGGAAGGGTTTTTTGTTTTTGTCTTTTAGGAGAATGAAGGCTAAGGAATCTAAGAACACTGGACAAATGAGACAACTGGAAAAAAAGGACAAATCATCTGTCCCAGGAAAAAGATTAAAATGGCCTATTGGTATATCATCTACAAAATTTCATAAATCTTTCTAAATGTTTGTTTCTGCTCTTCTCTAAAAAATTAATACTCTTAGTCTTCTTGTAGTCCCAGTTCAATTAAAGCTTCAAGCTGATTTTGGAGTTGGAGAATGGCTCTCTCCTC